>NW_024883072.1:0-132500 GCF_019059575.1 Amphibalanus amphitrite | reverse complement strand
GTGGGATCACTGAAGGTTGCTGAAGGTTAGGGAAACACGTAAAGCGAGATTGAGTTGGTGTCATTGAGCCGGACTAAGTCTTAATAGCACAACTGGGAGTACCTGATCTTTCGAAACACGTCACACGCCATGGCTAGGTCGTAATGACCACATTAACCTTCAAGCCATCGTCTCATTGCCCAGAGCTCTCATCATACGAACACTCTATCCATCGACTAGCTCAGGTGCGTACTGCGTCCCCACACAGCTATACCCACCCGACTCCTGCGTTTCGACCGGGACCGGGACGACAGTGGCCACTCACTGGTCAGACCACTTTGGGACGGTCCGAACGATCCGAGTGGACGATCGATGAGCACCTCCGGCCGGAATCACCCCCAGGCCCCACGCCCGTCCTCCAATCCCCAACTGCCCGTCTGTCCTCTCCCTGTACTCTCGTGTCCTATCCCAGCGCTCTTCCTTCTCCTCTCCCCAGTCTTCCCACGTCTGTCCTCTCTCCCGTCTGTCTTCTAGTCCTCTTCCGTGTGTCCCTTCCCTGTCCGCTCGCTCATCGGTCTCTGTCCCTTCTGAGTCAGTCAATGTCTCACCAGGGAGTATCAGCGACTACACGAGTATTTGCCCATCCATCTACCAAACATTCCAAGACTCCCCGGTCGCCGTCACGAGCATTCCGCGGTGGCAGTGTCAAGGACAACTCCAGTAACACAGCGATCACCAGCTGGCGGTCAACGGCAGTCGAGTCGGCTAGAACTGGCTCACGGCGGAGCGGTGATGAGGGGAGAAGAAGCGGGACTATGCGGAGCGAGATACAATTAGTAATTACCTGTTGGAAGGGTGAGGAACGCTTGGGGCAACTACTGGATGCATACTCGTGCATAAATGGGAGCGATATGCCAGACAACAAAGAGCTTCTTAGGAGGGCGGGAGGCCCTGGTGGGAAGTTTGGACAATGGGCTCATCGCACGCCGCCGGCATACAGAAGTATCAGCAGCGACCCCAGTAGCACGATTAGGGTGGAGAATCGTCGGAGGTATCAGCGGCGACCCCAGCGGCACTGCTGGGCGCTCGGTTCCAACGCCGATCACGTCCGTGGCGAGGCGTGTCCGGGGCCTTCTGCCTCACTGAGACGACACATGGAACCGCCGGCACCGACAGGCCGCTGCCGCCCCGCCATCACCGCGATCGTCGCGTCGAACAACTCAGCTGGTACTAAGCTGCCGCTCTATTTCGCCACTCAGCTGTTTCGACGCTGATGGTATCAGGATCACCGCCCGGGCGGGCGAACACCTGGTAAAATCAACGCCAGGTATCAACGAATTTTTGGGGCCGAGGCCTAGTTTGGGGGCTCAAGTGTATTCCTCGTTTCAGTGACACAAAGCAACAAAACTTTATCTCGAATGGCTTTAAACAAACACGTTGGTGAATACAAGGTTACAACTTATCGAGCTAGTGCGTGCTTGGGACCCCCGCTTGGTGGGTGCTTCTGGCTCCGCGTGATCAAATAGACGCGTTTTGTGTAGATAAGTGGGCACTCATCACTTCTTTAGGGTGTGGCAAAAAGTGCCGTCGATTCAAAGCGCCTCCGATACCCCCAGTTATCAGGGCGACGGAACAAGAAACCACTGTACCGACCGGCGCTCCTCCCACCGTAGGCCCGCGACGCGTTCACCGGCACTAGAGCGGATCGGACGATAAGATAGATATCGACAGGCTGATTACATGAAATCTGAGGCTGGCCACGCCGGGCGGCGGAGGGGTCGCACTCGCACAGGTTCCCCACACACTGGCTGTCGCAGCGAACAACGTGATAAGTATTAGCGAAAAGTCATTGAGGCAGGATGGAAGAAATTGGAGCGGGAATATCGAGAACGAGCGAGACAATACAAGGTGACGACCACGGCCCAAAGCAGATCAGCCTGTACCGGGTGGAGGCTTGAGTGATGAAGATCCCGATAGATACCTGGAAGTAATATAGAATACGGGAACGGCAGCCAGGCATGCGGTGCCGACCCAGCGCGATCCATTAGGAATCGCATTGATGTATGGGAGCTGAGCTTTGCGCCTTCCGCTTCAGTTGGAGTCAAAGTTGCGGGGGTGGCATCCAATAGTGCACTGGTGGCAACGGGATGGAAATAAGTGAACCACGAAGGGTAGCACCCAGTACCCACCCTCCTTCGGATAGAAACACGCCAAACAGTCGGCAATTCAGTACCCACCACACTTGGAATCAAAACGGCCATCAGGGGGAACCATGACTAAATTAAAAGCATAAACACACTGTCGAGCGGTCACTACCTTCGAACTTCCCCTTAGCCACGAGAAACGACATAACTCCGACACCCACTAACTTCCTAACATTGATCGATTACCGTCGGTCCCTGCGCCGCGACACCGTACCTATATGCCATGATGACGTAACGTCGCCGCTATGACGTAACGCTGCCACATGACGTAACCTTCACGTGCCGGGGTGCCGGCGGCGCCGCCTTTGCGGCAGGTATGACCGCCTGCGACCGTTACACCAAGCAAGACATTGGGTCTGCTCCGCCGACCGGTTGGCGCGGCTGGCAGCAGCAGAGGGAGCAGATAGGATCGGTAGTTCCCAATGCTGCGGGCGACAGGGCTGGGAGCAGGTCTGACAGCGGGCAGCGGCGTACCGTTCCGGCCGCAGCCTTTCCTGTCACACCCCTTCCCCTCCCACCCGGGCAACCGCTGGGAAGGATGCTGGGAGCAGGTATGACCGGCGACATACCTAATGGCCGCAGCCTTTCCTGTTGGACGCCCCCTCCCCACTCTCTCCCGGACAGTCAGTGGGGAATGCGACCGGTCACCCGGCGTTCTCTCACCGACCCAAGCTGCAGAAATTAGTTGTGTTTGACAAATGATTGTCCCATGGGGTGAGCGACAGTGTGACAAATGGCATGTCTGAACGACATCCAATACGTGTCGGCAATGATGACGGAAAGCCACATCCGAGTCGAATCTTTCAGACATCTATCCTGACAACGGCTGCCAGATAACGTGCAACTCGCATTCTAATCTATGGACAGCCACCAGTTGATACTGGTATTGTCGCTTCCGTGACATGATAAAACAACTGACTGCTAGCTTCCCTACGGTCAGTTCGTTGTAGCTATAGGTCAGTTTCGGTCAGACTCCGGTCGGTTCGATGAACACAGAAACCACAGCGCTGACATTTATCATTAGACAGTCAAAAACTGCGGCCAACACGCGAGCTCACGCGGTGGCGGAACAGGCGAAACATCCGTAACAGAGAATGTGTCGTCTGAAATAAACTATCAAGGAAAAACATCGTCCTCAACATTCAACGTGACCCGCCAATCTATCGACAAAAGCACAGCCGACCGACGGCGATCAGCTAATATGCAACACTGACCAACGACTCAACACGCATTACCATTGCATCATATGCGGTCTGCTACTCGCATATCTATCAAACGCGATTGTTGTCCGTTGATTACTATTAGACCGCACTTCAGCCGTTCTCAATAGGGGAGAGCGGGGAGAGTTGTATCATGTCCAAGTTGTATCAGGGCGAATTGTGCCAAACTTATCCGATGGATGGCGCTCGCGACACGACCAGCCGACGAGGTTTTCTGGGCGCCATCTTTCCCTGTTCTGTCTTGTAGCTGAGTGGACGCGTCTCGAGGTGAGAGCCGATTTTATGTTTTTTTAATGTCATTCTAAAAAATAAGTTGCAAGAAAATGTGTGTTCTGGGCATTTAGATGTGCACGAATTTGAAAGATCTCCGTGGCGGTGGTGAGGGTAGGTTCTAAGGCTGCGTGAGTGAAAACGGATTTCTCCAGCTGTCCGCTGTTTTTTAGCACGAGGATGTTTTTTCCAAGATGGCGGCTAGGTACATGTTGTATCAGAGCCGGGTGGGGTATGTTGTAACATGTATGTATGTATGTATGTATGGGTATGTTGCTTTTGATCGCGAAAGCTAAGCCCTGGCTCGCGTTTGTAGGTAGCAAGTCAATGCTCGTTCCATTTCGGCACAATGTGTTGACTTCTTTGCTCTTAACGGGCCACTTTTGCGTCTAGTCTGTTGATGTTTCGTTCGGATTGCATTGACCTAAGTTTGGTCTAATAAAGTGAAGCCTTTGAGCATACCTATACATTGTATTAACCCCATTTAATGTTGTTGTTATGTTCAAAACCAGTAGCAAGCACTCTCCCTGAAACGTGAAATAGTGATACAAATTACCCCACCATGTGATACAACTCACCCAAGCCATGGGGCAAGTTGTATCAAAAACATTGTTCTATTCGGGAGACCGTAGAAGAAAAACTGGTAGAGGTAGCGGAAAAGTTACTTTGCACAAAAAAGCAGAAGAATCAAGGAAGGGGATAGTATGGAAATAATGAGTTTATCACGGATAGTTACGAGGTTATGGGTCTCGGAGTAAAAACTGATACAACCCACCCCACCCTCCCCTACGGAATACCCCGCGTGTCAGCCATGACAGTGCCAATTCTCGGGTGGGAAAAACAGCTCGTTCAATCTGGTATCAGCTGATACCTACGTCGTACACGTCATGCAGACGTTTCCCCGTTTCTTCTGATCTTAGGCCATGTGTGACTAAGTTCCATTGCTGCACATAACTCTAAACTCAGCGTGCAGCCACTGCGCACTGCAATGGAAATTCCGAAACTCCGTAAACCGGTAGTCGAAGCTAGTCGAAGGCCGACTTATCTCAGAGTATCGCTCCAAGTCTTACCTGCTGAGACCGAAACTGAACTAGCAACCTTAAAAAAATGCATGCGGAAACGGAATGCCTGCCGTGATAAGGATGACCCTTGTCTAGCCAAGGAGCCTAGTTACATCATAGACCATCTAAGCCGAATCTGTAAAAAATCCCTGCTTGTCTGACCTAGACACGACCTTCACCAAGCTTAGCCCTGAAGTCCAGGCACCTGCTAGCCGCTAGGTCGACTAACATTCCAATTCAGCATCTCCAGTCCAGCCCCGACTCGGCCGCCGTGTGGAGTCCCCACCAGACATCGCTCGGTGCTCGGCAGCCACGCGCCTCTAAGCCTCCAGCCGGATGTGGTCGCCCCCGTGCACCGCCGCGTCTGTGTAGAGCCGCCAACAGGATTGGGGATCAGCGCGCCGGTCGGAGGGACCGGGAGCCGCCTGCCGGTCGGTCGGTAGGAGACCGGTCCGACCCGCGGCTCCCGCGGTCGGCCGCGGGAGCCGGGAGTGATCGGGACTCGGGAGTCGGGAGTCACGGCCGGTCGGGAACTCGGGAGACGGGAGCCGGGAGTGATCGGGACTCGGGAGCCACGGCAAGTCAAGGAGACGAGAGCCGGGAGTGATCGGGACTCGGGAGTCGGGGCCAGTCGGGAACTCGGGAGACGGGAGACGGGAGGCCGGAGTGATCGGGACTCGGGAGTCACGGCCGGTCGGGAACTCCAGAGAGACGGGAGTCGGTGGGGAACTCGGGGAGATGAGAGCTGGGGTCGGTCGGGAACTCGAAGGGACGAAATTCAGGATCGATCGGAAACTCAGACGGGAGTCAGGGTCGGACTGAAACTCGAGGAGATGGGGCTGTGCTGTCCGCGGTTGAGTGTCAGCATGAAGTCACACGGTTTGGAAGTCAGGTCAGTCAGGTCTGGTAGCGACGTCACTAAGCTCGTCAATAATTATTTTAGCATCGGCATCGAATGCATCTAAACGTAACTATCAGAAAAGTGATAAGCTAAGTCGCAGTTGCTAACATGCGGCTTTCTGTCTATCTCGGTTTTTCATTTCAGGGAGACGACAGCGTTGTTGAGCGTTGCTGATCCGATTAGAACGACCCAGGGGAATCACTCAAGAAAGTCCTTATTTTTTCAAGACTTCTAGAAACTGGTTTTAATTCCTCTAGGCGTAAGTAACGCTTGAAATCATCACTTCGCAGATAAGCCCTCTCCCTTCTACGCTTACCAAGAAATGCGTTCTAAAGTCACGATTCACGGGCACCGACTCACACACGCGCATGACTCAACAGCTCTCATGAGAGTCTCAGCCAGGGTTGCGCCTCAACTTGCGGAGAGGCTGAGAGTCTCAGCCTCTCCGCAAGTTACCATTCTGCAAAACCCCATCCTTCGTCCGGTGGTCAATCTCCCTGCCATGTGCGTCCATAGTCGACCGTTCGACCGCGCCCGCCCAGCCCTGCTGACCGGTGACCGAGCCATTTCGGGTCGACTGACCCTCCGTCCGAATCGGAAATCGCTGACGCGGCCGCCGATAAAGTTCGACTGAGCGAGTTATGACTGCGATAAGAATGCGGTGGCCTAACTCAAAGGACTGACCTCCCGGATAATAACTCGTGGGCCGGCCCCGAATGAGTGATTGCCGTTTCATTGGAGCCGTTTTGGAAAACGCTGACGGCGCATGGTGCGGCCTTTTGACGGTGGCGTGCGGTGGGGGATGGGGGAGGCGATGGGGGGGGGGACGGCGACGGTGACGGCGACGGTGACGACAGTGGTGCCCTTAGTGGTGACGATGGTGTGGTGGTCGGTGACGGTGGTGTTGCGCCCACAAGGTCTGACTCCACATCCATGCACGCCCGGTCCAGTGTCGTCCAGGAGAAAAGACGCCTCCCCACTAGTCTCACCGTCCCCAGTACACGGTACTGGTTGTTCCCGAGTTCCTGGAGCCCGATACTCCCCGCTGCGGCGACTGGGGAGAGCACCACACCACACCGCACCGTGACACGTCCCCCTCTTACCACGGAGATTGTAGCACGATGATAGGGACGGGGTCGGTAGCCTTTCGACACTTCTAATATGTGAAAACTGCAGATTTTTTCGCGAGGTACCAGCAATTATTTGCATGAATTACTATTATGTGAGCCAGAATTGGAATGAATGAAGATGGAATGGAACCTAGCCGACCATCAGCCGCGCGTAGTTAGACACACCGATCAATATCAAATATCAAATATGAACTAGACCGAGCAGCGTGGTAGCGACAGGTTTTTATCCTGTCACAAGTTATCAGCGCAAACTACCAGCGCTGTCGGCGAAGTTTGCCCTCAACCTCGTGCACCGCTGAAGCCCGGGCAAATGTCAGTAGATAAAGTGATAAAACTGTCATTCATCCCGCTCCAGTACACGCCAGGCTGCTGAAGACGCAGCAGAGCCAAGGCAAGGTGCGCGTCCCAACGTCAATTGTTTTTAGACGCCTGAAGTGAACGGTCGTAGCGTCGTAAGTACGATAGACGTTTCGCAATTCGACAAGGTAGTGATAAGTGGGTGGCAAACGGCGAGACACGGTGGAACCACGACCTGCCGCTGATAACACACGCGTGTTTCGCACCCACGGGGCCACCACCTCCCCCCCCCTCCCCTACCGGCACAGACGCTGCCAGCCATCATCAGTCCCCGTCGTTCGACGATCAACAGATAGAGAGCTGGGACCGACGGGCGGTGTCGGATGACTCAGACAGGTGCAGTGGCGCTGCAAATCGCCGCTCGCCGCCCTATCTCGGCCAAAGTCCGCTCAATGTCGCCGCCCGATAGGAGGTGGCCCACGCGCCACGGCCCGGTACCGTGGCCGCCGCCCCGGCCTTGGGGCTATCGGGCCAATTTCTACCGCAGAGCGAAAGGTAGGCGGACAGCAGGGGTGGGTCACCGCGCTCAGTAATCGGTGTGGAGTTCCAAACGGGAGATTTAGCTCGGGAGTTTCTGCAGCTGCAGCTAATTGATCATGAGCCAAGTTCGTGCCGGTGAGCGCGATAGCGACTCTGCAGCATTCCTTGAACTCTAACCCGCCGGTGCTGGCCGTTTTCCTCCGTGACAATTATGGGACCGAGGCGGCGCGCTATCGGTCGGCGGACATAGCCGGGCGTCACGCGGCGTGAGGCCGCGGAGAGGGACCAGGGGGACGCAAACATTTCTACTGACCGTCTCTGGGCAAAGCACCGGCCAGCGACTGCAGTGTCCCCTTCCCCTGTCCACCCCTCCCCTCCCCGGGAAACTGGCCATGGAAACGCCCCTCCCCCTCCCACCCACCCACAGCTGCTGGAACCTACTTGAAGAGGGCTCGGACTCGCGGCGCGGTCCTGGAGCGTCCTTTAGCCCGGTCCGCCGTCGTGTCACCCACAGCTGGCTCGTCACGTCACGCACAGAGCACTAGTCACGCGGTGTCACACTGGCTCGGCTCGGCGGTCTGACGTGTCACTCCCACCACTCGCGGTCACAGACACACACTGAGGGCCTGTACCGGCGGACACCGGCGCGACGCGAGACTCGGCGGCGACGGCGGGCCTGGCTACCGCCGCCTGGTGGACGGATGGGGAACATTGAGTTCTGAGTCCCGCCGCTAGGATAGCAGCTGAGGGGAGAGTCAGGGAGGAGTTCCCAGGGGACTGAGGAGGTTAGGTTGTTTATAGAGATTGATTCAGAAAGCGTAAATGTGAATAGAACATTCACCCCTTCCCCAAATGTGAACAAAACAGGTTAAAAAAGCTTTAGACGTGAAGGTTTTAGTGGCACCCGGACGGCATTGGGTTACCGTGCTCTTTTTTTCCGTCGGCGCCCACCCGAACTCTCCGTTTCGCCAGTTAGCAGAGCATAGAAGTCTTGCTATCCCAGACTGAAATATAAATAACGCTTTGCAGATTTGGTACTCACGGAAGCCGACGTTTTGTAGCGTTTCGACCTCAGCAGAGACGCGCCGTGTAGCTCCGTTCCGATCGCCCGCCTGTGCGATGCATTGGCTGCTGACGGCTCCGGATCATTGGTGGCCACTGGAGTAGCCGTAAATCACGCCCAGAGGAAAAGGACTTTGTCACTGCAGTTCCAAGGACCGCGCAATTGGTGTTCCTTGGACTAGGTCGTGCTGCAGGAGAAAGGAAAGTGTTGGAAACACATCAGGAAACATGACAAATAAAAACGAAGGTAAACATTCAATCTAAAAGTTGGGCGAGCTAAACCATGCATAGAGCGGGAGAGGGTCGGGAGGGACAAGGTCGATAAAACGGAACATCAAGGTCGATGGCCACCAACAGGTTCAAATGTAAGAAAAGCAGGTCCTAATCCAGGGGGCCTGGGATCTAGGGATCATTCAGACAGGCTCAATTGTGTAGTTGTCGTATGTTGGCTTACTTCAGTGATAAAACAAACCTATACGTAATACTTTCCATGTCTCACTGAATCATCGCCAGCCCGGCTCTATATTCGCGTGCTCAAGCACTCCGCTGAACAGTAAAATCTCGTATGTCTCTCATCGCTCGTCATTTCCTCTCGCTGCCCTGCAGCTGTTGCTACCTGCTAGCACCACTAAACTCATACACCCGCCCAAGTTGTCTACTTGAGAATGACCCGTTATAAACAGGAAGAAAATCAACCGTTCTGCATCACGTGTTTCAGGAAACACGCCAGCTCAGCTGTGTAACCATAACATGCGAAACAGCCGACATGCGAACATGCGACCCTCATCATTTGGTCTCGCAATGCAAATGCTGGTGAGCGAACGTTGACATGAATTTTACGGAACCAAGATGGGTTGCTTTTACAGATGAGTTCAAAAGTTAGGGAGATTCGTTTAACAATAAAATAGCATCATTGAAGTTCAAGCATGATATTATTGCCTAATCGATCATGAAACTGTCTCACGCATTACGCGATCCCAGCTAGTATAGTACAGATAATCGGTAGCTATTTATCGGAAGATTAGCTCTTTCCAGTCGGCATTCAGGAATCATCGAATACCTCTTCGAAAAAGCCGCTGCACCACTACGCATCCAGCACCTAATCGTAGCTGAAAATCAAACTATTCCCGTAATATGTCCTTTCGACAAGCTTCTTTTCTCATTTTCATTTCTTCATTGTTGCCACGAATACTTGATACTACAAAGTATGTCATCAGCCTAGTAACTAAATCAGCTTTGAACCCAATGTAACTGCATCATAGTTGTCAGTGTTACCACGCGAGAAAGGAAACTGTCCATTCTTCTAACACATCACATGTCATATATTTCAGCACAGAAAGCCCTGCTCTATCAAAGTATCCACATAGCACCACTGTTCCTTACCCCGCTGCTGCCGGCCGCTCGGTTAGTTCCGGCGCCGGCCGCCGGGCGGCGCTAGGTGTCACAGTGGTGCAGCCAGCGGGGGAAGGGGACCACGTCCCTGACGTGCTCCAGGCCGGTCAGCAGCAGCAGCAGCCGTTCCAGGCCCAGGCCGTAGCCGGCCGTGGGCGGGCCGCCGTAGCGCCTCAGCTGGACGTACCAGTCCAGCCGCTCCGACAGGCCCAGACGGGCGAGTCGGGAGGACAGGCGGTCGGCACAGTCCTCACGCAGACTGCCGCCGGCCAGCTCCCCGATCCGCGGCACCAGCAGGTCCACCGCGGCCACCTGAGGCAGGGAGGCGGGGCAACAGCGACGTCAGCGTCAGCGCCAATGTTAGCTTCGGCGTCGTGATCTTCAATGTCAATGTCACCTTCAGCTCCGTGAGCATCGTCAGCTTCAATGTCAACGATAGTGTCAGCATCAACGTGATGTTGTCAACGGTAATTTCACCGGCAACACTAACGTCACCTTAACCTAAAATTCAGCTTCGTCATTGTCAACCTTCAACGCCAACACTAAACTTGACAACGTACCAAGGTCTAACTTATATCGAAAGTGAGGTAAAACAACAGCCCAAACGAGCTCGCTGACAATGGCTGAATTCGGAAGGCTAGCTGTTTGTTTAGCGCCACGGAAGGTGACCTAACGGCACTTAGCAAAGACCCACAAACCAGTTACTGGAGGTGATCCAAGTCACTGAACGATGCACTAATTGGCACTGGGATAAAACCCCGACTCCCGGACGTTCGGAATACGAGTCAACAATCGGATATGCCAACCACCCGGAGCGGTGCAACTGGTGAGATCACCAGCTCCGCTCAGAGCTCGCCAGTTCTGTCTTCTACCCTGTCAGCGCGCGGCACTTCCCAAATACTCCGCCCGGACCGGTCGGCTGCGAGGGTTGGACGGATGAAGGTGGGGGGTGGGGACGGGCGGGGTGGGGTGGGGAGGTAGATCCGGGTGCAGGCGATCACCAGTCAGCGGCTAATCCGCGCTCTGCGAGCCACTGCAGACGGCCGGACGCCTCGGTCTCGGCCGCTCAGTAACAGCGCCCCGTCAACACCGGCCTCGGCAGGAGGATGATCTCAGGTAGACGAGCGACGGTCAGCGAGCGCTCAAAGCACAGTGGAGGTTAGATGGAGGATAGTTGTGTAACAACTTCCCGCAGCATGCTGCGTTTACTTTACCACCAGCATTATAGTTTTGCTTCGGTTTTTTTTCGGGATAGCACAACTTTTTGTGGGTCAACCACCAAAAGTACGGATGTTTCCGTGACATTTAAGCTCTACCATAACATGCACAGGAAATCGAACCGCTGCTGAACATGTTCAACATACTCCAATGCCCAATGACATTCACCGTCCACTCGTTTCACTATGTTACGGTTTCCCAAGAAAATGCTTGCGTGATGGGACGATGTACACGCCACCGTGTCATGACATGAGGACTGGATGCAGTTGCACAATGCATTTTACAAGGCAGCGAACGTATAATCCTAGGGATATTTAGTGGACAAAGTGGCCAGCGTCATGCAACGCATAAGGAGCTTGGCTGCCATTTTCCCGAGGCCATCAAAGTAAAAAGACTTGTTCACACTTCTGAAGTTCTGCTTACGTTCCCTGACAAGGCAATGAAATATGATGCTTGAACCTATTACACCTCGCTACACCACACATATCCAGAACAGGGTGTCTAGTTCAGTCACAATTTGGCAACCAACACAAGAAATACAGTTGCCTTGCGAACACTGAGTACTTCTGGACACGTGATCCCTCCCGTAACCAGCATATTCCAAAAATAGAGCCCACGGGGATCACTTTTCGGACAATATTCCTGCTACGCACATAAAAAGTAATGACGAGAATCATCCTCGGAGAAAATATCGTCAAACAACACACCATTCTTTCCCTTCTCCCGTCCCCCACCCGCTCTCTCCCTCTCCCCCTCTGTCTCACCGTGTTCTCTCCGCTGGGCCTCATGTAGAACGGTTTCAGCTCCGCCGGCCAGTCGGTCACGAACACTGGTGTGTTCCCCGTGTGCTCCAGCAGTGCCAGCTCGTGCTCCCGGCTCAGGTCACCGTCGGGTCGCGGCGCGGAGCTCAGGTCACCGCGCCTGCGCAGAAGTTCCACGGCCTCTGCGTGGGTGATCCGCGCGAAGGGAGTCGACTGGAGCCGCTTCAGGAACGTCTGACGGACGGCGGACGGTGGTCAACGGGGAAAATGGCAGAAGGAGGAGGAAGTAAAAAGTGAAAAGCGATAATGTGAACACATATATTGCACAAACCGGTTTCGATATTACTTCATCAGTGTGCAAATATATAAATAAAACACACAAAATAGAAAACGTGTGTTTTATTTATATATTTGCACACTGATGAAGTAATATAGAAACCGGTTTGTGCAATACCTATATGTGTTCACATTATCGCTTTTCACAAACGTCAAACTGTCATACCAAGAAGTAAAAAGGTTTGCGTGCATTGTGAATGATAATGTGCTGTAAATATACGAACGACGTGAAAATATTCATCAATGAAAAGAAACAGCTTTTGTCACTAAGTTATGTGGCGCAATAATATTGAGTACGGATGAGCAGAAAAACGCTTACATCGGCAGGTGTAAGAAATTGAAATCTGGTTTGATACGCAGCGGCGACAAGCATGGCCTCAAACGCAATGATAATTATTGATCAACGATAGCATTGCTAAAACTTAACCCTCGCATGTGTGTGTGTGTGTGGGGGGGGGGGTCGGATGGACCCCTCCCCATGGTTTTTCGCGAATAACTTGCGCAAAAAGCGGCCGATCGCGACGAAACTTTCAGTACCCTCGAGTTAATCAATTTTACACCTACTCTGAAAATTTCATGACCCTGATCCAAATGACCTTTGACCTGTGACCTATTTCTCGAGACCATGTTTGGCCGGAATCGCGATTCGGCGTATGTCGGCTCGCATTAGCCGCGCGTTTGCAAGCTTTTCGTGGTTTCAAAGGCTCAAAAATGTGATTCGATGCTGCTCCCATGTATTAGGGTGGATTTCAAGGTCACCTGAAGGTCAGGTCATTGACCTTTGGTGACCTCGGTTCACCTTTTCGAGTTTTACATGTTTCTAAGCTAGTTTTTGGAGCTGAATTCGAATTTAGAAACCATTTGAACGTTTACAAAGCAGTTTTGGTGCCTTCGTAACATATTACGAAGCTGTCAGAGCCGGTTGACACCTACTACGTATACCCGTCACGACCCCTACTGGTTGACCTGACCTGACCTGACCCAAACTGGTCTAAATGCTTAAAGACATCATCTGTGATCAAAACTAACACGATATTCGTGATCAGCACCCCTAAAAAACCCATAGCAGCCACACTTTACGACTTTCTAACAGGTTCCGATTTTCCTGACTTTTGGGTCGTTGACCTGACCTGGAAGGTCAACCAATGACCTAGGACCTTAACCCGCGCCCTGGTGTGGGTCTGAGCCACCTTCGCCCTGGTGGGGGGGGGCCAAAATGACCCCCCCCCCCCCGTCTAACTCGAAAACGAAGAGGGCTAGGAAGACGCGGAAAAAAGCAAACGA
Source organism: Amphibalanus amphitrite (assembly GCF_019059575.1). Lineage (NCBI taxonomy): Eukaryota > Metazoa > Arthropoda > Thecostraca > Balanomorpha > Balanidae > Amphibalanus > Amphibalanus amphitrite. The sequence goes on along the minus strand of NW_024883072.1, from coordinate 118,845 downwards.
AAGCCCATAACAAGTACGTTCGAAAGTATTTCGGTCATTTTTTCGCTAAGGTCAATATTGAGGTCGCTAGAGGTCATCATAGGTCAAATTTCAGTGTTTTCGGTGTTGCCGGACATATTCCGCTGTAGCTCGGAAACTAGAAGAGCTAGAGAGCCGCGGAAAAAAGCAATCGATAGCTCTTTTCAAGCTCTTTCGCCAAGGTTCGTCAGATTTGACCTCAGCTCAACGGTTTGGCCTACAGAGGTCATGCAAGGTCAACTTGGCAAATTTCGTTGAAAATGTTTTTAACTATAGCATGCATTCACGAGAAAATAGAGAAACGATTCATGCACCATCGTGCTTGGCTCGTCGAGACGCGTCGAATGATATATAGTTTGACCTCGAAAGGTCATTTTGAAAATTTGACCTCAGGTCAAGGTCATGACCTTACCGAAATAGGTCATGCTGCATATCATTCGATCCGCATTGACGAGACAAACACGATAAACGTCGAACGGAGTCTCTATCTCTATTCAATAACAAGTAAGTGCAGAAAAACCGCTGGTGACCTCTGGTGACCAGGGAGATGACCTAGCGTGACCTCAGCGAGGTCACAAGCAAATGGTTTCACATGGGCTGTGATTTGCTGACCCAAGACACTTCAATAACGAAATATAGGAACAATCACGCCCGATTTAGCTGAAAAACAACTACTTTTCGATTCTCCCATTGACTTATAATGGGGAGCAGCGATGACCTGACCTGACCTTAGGTCACATTTATAAAAAATCCGAGATAGCCATTTTGTAGAGCTGGGCGACATCTTCAAGTACTGTAAATTTTACATCGATCGGATAAAAGCTGTGCCTTTGAGAGAGCTTTGAACTTTTTTAGAGGTGGTGTCAGTTTTGGTGACCTTGTGACCTGACCTGACCTGACCCGAACCCCCCAAAAAAGGACATGATGTAAAAATGTTGAATAAACAGCTATACAAAGTTTCAGGGCGCTAACTCAAGTGGTTTCTGAGTTATCGCTGAAAAACCACAGGGGGGGGGGCCAAAATGGCCCCCCCCCCCCACCAGGGCGAAGGTTAAAATTGGGTATCATCGACTTCGTCCCGTGACGGGAAACACGCTCGATTTTTTCCGCAAAGCTCTAGCTCGATCAGGGGCCAAACGGCAAGGGTGGGGGTCCAGCCGACCCCCCCCCCCACCCACCCACCCACCCACCCACCCACCCTACACGTTAGAAGCTGGCAAACGCCGCACACATGCGAGGGTTAACTAGGAAAATGACTATTCTCATAATTGATAAACAAGAACGACAGCCAGGTAAATAATACAAATAATACACAGTGGTTTTTGTGCATTTCAAGTCACTGCCTTAGGTTCACATGAGGTCGAAAACGGATTGTGTAGCAAAGCAAAGTTTACCCATGTTTTCCTACCAAAACAAAATCGAAAACCACTGACAAACAACAACCAGGAAGACAATAGCTATCTATTTTACGTCACGTCTGAATTCACGGACGAAAAATATCCATTGTCCTAAGGGTATAATACACTGTTCCAGTTAATGATATTGACTTCCTAATCCTTACAAATGCCAGTAAACCCCAACTGTTTCACGATGATAGTATATTCATCGTATTATGTAGGGCTTCAATAAGGCCGAAAATAAAATTTAGAAACATGATTATTCCTTTCCGAACGAAGCAGCGGATTAAACGAGTGCACAATGGCTTCACAAAATGCAGTTTGCAACATAGCCTGGTGATTAGTTAACCTTCGCCCTGGTGGGGGGGGGGGGCCATTTTGGCCCCCCCCCCCCTGTGGTTTTTCAGCGATAACTCAGAAACCACTTGAGTTAGCGCCCTGAAACTTTGTATAGCTGTTTATTCAACATTTTTACATCATGTCCTGTTTTGGGGGGTTCGGGTCAGGTCAGGTCAGGTCACAAGGTCACCAAAACTGACACCACCTCTAAAAAAGTTCAAAGCTCTCTCAAAGGCACAGCTTTTATCCGATCGATGTAAAATTTACAGTACTTGAAGATGTCACCCAGCTCTACGAAATGGCTATCTCGGATTTTTTATAAATGTGACCTAAGGTCAGGTCAGGTCATCGCTGCTCCCCATTATAAGTCAATGGGAGAATCGAAAAGTAGTTGTTTTTCAGCTAAATCGGGCGTGATTGATCCTATATTTCGTTATTGAAGTGTCTTGGGTCAGCAAATCACAGCCCATGTGAAACCATTTGCTTGTGACCTCGCTGAGGTCACGCTAGGTCATCTCCCTGGTCACCAGAGGTCACCAGCGGTTTTTCTGCACTTACTTGTTATTGAATAGAGATAGAGACTCCGTTCGACGTTTATCGTGTTTGTCTCGTCAATGCGGATCGAATGATATGCAGCATGACCTATTTCGGTAAGGTCATGACCTTGACCTGAGGTCAAATTTTCAAAATGACCTTTCGAGGTCAAACTATATATCATTCGACGCGTCTCGACGAGCCAAGCACGATGGTGCATGAATCGTTTCTCTATTTCCTCGTGAATGCATGCTATAGTTAAAAACATTTTCAACAAAATTTGCCAAGTTGACCTTGCATGACCTCTGTAGGCCAAACCGTTAAGCTGAGGTCAAATCTGACGAACCTTGGCGAAAGATCTTGAAAAGAGCTATCGATTGCTTTTTTCCGCGGCTCTCTAGCTCTTCTAGTTTCCGAGCTACAGCGGAATATGTCCGGCAACACCGAAAACACTGAAATTTGACCTATGATGACCTCTAGCGACCTCAATATTGACCTTAGCGAAAAAATGACCGAAATACTTTCGAACGTACTTGTTATGGTCTTTCGTTTGTTTTTTTCCGCGTCTTCCTAGCCCTCTTCGTTTTCGAGTTAGACGGGGGGGGTCATTTTGGCCCCCCCCCCCACCAGGGCGAAGGTGGCTCAGACCCACACCAGGGCGCGGGTTAATAAAGACAAAAAATTGTTTGCGGTAACCGCATTCAGCCATTTTTACACCGACATGATAAATAATAGTGCAGCAGTGCACTCGTCAGGGGCTGGATAGATCAAAGCAAGGAAAACTCAAGCCTCAGATACGTCAGCAAGCACAGAAAGTCAAATGATTGCTGCCAGTCAAAAACTCAAAAGAAGCAATTTTGAACAAAAATGTGGATAATGAATATGTCTAAATTAATCATATAAAACGGTTCCGCAGCCTTATCCTCGTGTTTTGACAAGAGTAGATCTGCTACCTTTCCTCGCTATGGCAATTTTTATCATTAAAATACACCTATCAGTCGACAGTCACCTCCTCACACAAATATTTTGAAAGCGTGACGAAATACAACCGTCTCGCCACAAATGATGGAAACTCCGCTTAACGTTCACTAACAAGCAACAAATCATATCATAAGAAAAGCCTTCAATAATTCGCTTCAGGCGAGAACGTAATTCAAACTCCCTAACCTGCCAGACATGTATGCTTGTATGCAATATCCATTGCGCATCAGAAAATGATCTGCCCCCTAAAGAAGGAAAGCATTCAGCATTGGAACATATTTCCGCCTTCAATGATTCCACGCACCCACACACTCTTCCCGCCACCAAAGCTCACCAGGTGTTCCCGCCAATCGCCTGGCCGCAGCAGCTCCAGCTCTGGGCCGCAGCTCGCCAGGAAGCTCTCGGTCACCTCCCGGGTGAGCTGCTCCAGGGGCCCCGTGAGCTCGAACAGCTCGGCGGCCGGCGCCAGCTCTGCCTCCAGCATGCGGAACTCGGCCAGGTGGCGGCGCGTGCGGGACCGCTCCGCGCGGAACGCCGGGCTCAGAGTGTATACGTGTGTCACGCCGCTGATGGGGTGGAAGGGGGAGGGGGTCAGACGGCGGGATAATGTCCTAATGAATGACAGCTCATGTGAGCCGTTCATCTACACCCGACATGTTAAATGAGAAATTAAACATAGCTAAAGCCAAGACGTTGATATAGCAGGAAATATAGAAAGCGCATCTGAGCAGGAAGGTCGCAAACGGATCTGAAAGTGGATAACAAGCTTGCCACAAAATCGCTTGAGCGAAGAAGTGATGTAGTAAGCATTCTCGCCTTAAAAAATCAACATTATGCCCAAATCAAGTCAGCTCTTACACCGAACATGAATTTTGTGCCCCTAACGAGACTGTTACTGACGCTCTGCGGTAACTGTTAAAAGCTCAGTTTAAGCGCGTCCTCACCAGGTGACGGCCTCGAGGTGCAGCTGTCCGGACACGGTCAGGTACACGTCCCGCCCGAAGAACGGCCGCTCCCTGTCGTCACTGTCACTGCTGCCATCGCTGTCGGCACTGTCACCGGCCTCACTGCGCCCGGGAGATGTCTGACAGAGCAGAAGGTGACGGTCAGGTCGAGCAGGAGACATTTCCGTTCGAACTCGAAACAGTCACCGTACAATCAGTCAGGTAAACACAATGCGATGTGGCCTAACACCGTGGCCACAACATAAGCTATCCATATGTCACTAACCTATCTATCAGCGCAATGCAAACATTACATACACCATCACTGTCTGCTTAGTGCCTCCCCTTCAGTGACAACCCTCCCATCTTACCGTGACTGTGAACACATGACCGGCTCCCTCGCAGTCATTGGCAGTCAGCACGGGCGTGTCCACCTGCAGGTAACCCTGGCGCTCCATGTGCTCGTGCACCGCGCGGGTGACGGCCGCACGGGCGCGCAGCACGGCGCCGCAGCGCGCCAGCCGCGAGCGCAGGTGTGGGTGCTGCCGGGCCTGGTGCCAATCGGGGCTGGAGCGGGCCGGGAACGGGTACCCCTCCTGTGGACGGCAGAGGGGGCGGTTAGCGTCAGGCGGCGAGTGATGGTCCTGAATTCAGATTTAGATTCGAGTCGACAGAGAGGAGCATAGTGATAGGACAGCTGACAAGGTAGACCAAGTACCTCTAGATCTCTCTTCATTATCAATTATAGGCTTCTGACCAAATAGAATGTACACTTTTTGTTAGACACCCTGTATTTACATCTTGCTTGTTAGCCTCTCGCTTATGTTCACAGCTTTACAGAACAAAAACGTTGCATTTCATAGAATAATAATACAAACACATGGTACGATCTGGTTATCCATCCTGGTTATCCAGGGCAATGGCGTATATCCGCAAATCCTTACCGGCGGGCACGTTTTGACTAGATGGACGTGGTGACATTTCAATTCCGCCGGCTGGGGACGGCTGGGAGTGTGCACAATTTGGCCCGAGACCTGAACAAAACTGTTCACAGATAGACCTGTGAAAGGGCGAAAGGCAGGTGCTGATAGGTGTGATGTGCATTTATACTGCAGCGTAGCTAAGAGCTATGTGTACAGTGTACACTGCATGTTACTGTTGCACATGATATACCAATACAAATACCATTTATTCGGACAAATCCACACAGAAATGGCTTTACAGTTTTTAACCCTCGCCCGTAAACGGCGATCTGCCACCGTCGCCCATGCAGGGGGGGGGGGGTTGGTGCGACCCCCCCCCCCTTGGCGTTTGAAAACGGAGCGTCGTAGAGCTTAGCGGAAAAGACCAACGGATTGCTCTCGCCGAGATCTCGCAATTGGTGGTATATTTTTTGGCCCTAGGTCAACATTTGACCTACTTTTGACCGGTCAAAGGTCAAATTTTCGGAAAAATAGACTTTTTTCAACTTTCCGCGGCGATTGCGGCAAAACGGTGGGAGATATCGACTTGAAACCTTCACTATCGTGTTCCTTGATCAATTCTCTATCGTTTGGTATGTATTTCGTTTCCCTAGCTCTAAAAATGGCGCGTTGGGAGCGCCGGAAGTCGGCAAGGTCACAGTCGGCGGCAGAAATTCGAAAAATCAAAATTTAAATTTTTGAAATCTGATTGTATTTTTGGATTTGGGAGGTCCATTTGCTCCCTATAGAAGCTAATATTGCTGCATATTCCCATTGAGGTGACAAGAATTAGCAAAATAGTGGTTCGGGCGCTTTTCAAAAATAGTACCGGACGCTGTTCCTCTTGTGACGTCATAGCTCCGTGACCTGACCTGACCCGGTCAAGTTTCTTATACCATATGATAGCCAATACTTGCCCCAACATGCATGGGAAGTTTCATCACGATCCATCAACCGATGTTTGTACCACCGGCAGGAAACCTCGGGCGTTGGCACTCAGTTTGTGAAAATCCGGCCGGAGGCTGTTCCCTTTGTGACGTCATAACTCCGTGACCTGACATGACCCGGTCAAATGTTTTTTATCAAAAGATGCGCAAGGTTTGCCCCATAAGGTACCCAAAATTTGGCGGCGCTGCGCGCCGCCGTTTCTGCACTATTTCCGAAAAACCTCAGGGGGGGGGGGGGTTGCACCAACCCCCCCCCCCCCTACATGGGCGAGGGTTAACAGAACTGCAGTTTCACAAACAGCTAGTTATCCTTGTAAAGCGTGCCTTACCTTTTGGGTCTAGGCTGGATGGAATGACAAGCTGCAGAGTCTCTGCACTGAGACCATCATTGAGCGAGGCAAACACCCTGCTCTTCTGTGCTCTGACTGAGCGTAGCCAGCCCTGCAGAAGCCATACAAAACGTCAGCATCCAACACATCAATAACAGGTCGCATGCCTACACTGTATCAAATATCTGCATAAAAGTGGACTAGGTAAATCGAAGCAAATTTTGGAGCCATTTTAGTAATATCACTGTTGCTTTTATAGAGGAGCAGATCTATAACTACAGCAAAGAATCAGAGCAACGAATAGCATCTAGTTAGTTTGTTACCTGAACAGTGACTTTGGTCTCATCAGGAGAATGCAGTGCTCTTGACACTGATCGCTGCACATAAGTACAGCAAACTCTTGTCAAGCCCACCATTTAGGCAAATGTATCTGAAACAGAGATCACATCAATTGATCAATACTTTTGCAGTGACTTAGCTGCAGACCTCGAGTTTGTTTGCCATTTGTATGTTTATTTGGGTTTAGGGGTGCGTTGAGACACCGAGTTTATCATGCACCCATAACTTCCTGCCAGTTCTAGACACCTCCTGAACTTAAGACGAGGTAAGAACTGCCTCAAAGTTAAAAAGTAACGTATATGTCATACAGATACCCACAGCCCACTTAGCCCAGCAAAAGGATGGGCCACTCACTGAACTCATAGGTAGGGACAGCTTGCCGACAAACAGTTAACACACGGATGCAGTGAGCCATCAACAGTGGGGTGCCTGTTACGCTGGGACGAGTACCGTGCGTTGAAACAAACGAATGATATGTCCTGGGACTGGTGGACTGGGCTAGGACGAGCTGAGTAAAGCACCACAGCTACCCTGGGACTGGCAGGCTGGGGCGGGGCCAGTGATGTGTCCTGGGAGTGGTGAACTGGGATGTGTGCTGTGCCCCAGAATGGCCGGCTGGGCCGGGACACATGTGATTTCCCGGAACTCTCAGAATAATATAAGTGCCTACTCATACTGTTTCCCTCACGCTGAATTGCATCGAGTGACATGTCCTAGGATAGGTGAGTGTAGCTGGGACAAACAAACTCTGTGTCTAGAGAGTAGCAGGCTGACTGGGACAAGTGCTGTGTCCAGGAGGCGGGAACGGCGATTGGCAAGCGATTGGCAGCCCAATTCAGTGTGGGATGATACAGAATTCCGGCCTGGCTGGCACTGGCACAAGTTAATGGAGATTGTTGGAGCAGGCTAGTGGTTCGAGACTGGCGAGCGCCAGCGAGGGCTGGGCAGCGGAGCATCACCTGCTCCGGCACATCAGCCTCTTCTCAGCACACGATGCAGAGCGCCGCGGCGCACCACTTGTCCGGGAACTGCTGACACGCCGCGGAGGGGAGACGGCCGATTCGGTGCACTTACTGGAGCCAGCGGCCCCAGTGGCCCGCCCTGGTGCACCGAAACGGCGTCCTCTCGGTCCTCACCGGGGATGGGGAGCGGCAGCGTGCTCCCGAAGAGTGGCTTGAATAGTGACTCGGACCAGTTGTCGCGCTATTGACGCGAGGCCGCATAATGAACCCCCCGGGTCAGCGAGCGGGCGTAGGCGTGCCCCGCAGCCCGCTGCATCGTGTGCAGAGAGGGCGCCGACACCCCGGAGCATGTATTGCTCAGGTGCCCGTGCCTGGCCGGCGCCCGCCTGCGACTGACGGGCAACATCCATATCCGACCGGAGCAGCTAAAGGACGGCGAACTGGTGGCGGCCTTGGCCGCCGGCTACCTCCGCCACAAGGAGCCCCTCATGGGGCTACAGGCCGACCCCAGCCGGCCCTGAGGGGAACACCAACAACAACAACAACAACAACAGCGGGCGTCGGAGCGCAGGGCGACCGCGTGTTTCGCCAGGTCGTCCGCGCTCTCATTCCCCTCGATCTCGCAGCAGGCAGGAACCCACTGCATGATTACTTTGCAACGCTAGGTAATGTTCAACAAGGTCTTCCATACCTATCTCCGCACCGAGGGTGATGTCCTCACCTGGGCGGCCGTGGCCCGCTCCTGCGCTCAGTAGACTCAAGGTGGCTTGCGAGTCTGAACGCGTGACGACAGGGGTGAGGGACGGCTAGTCTCGAACCCTCTCCAAAGCTGCCCGCAGAACGTATCTGCTGCTAGATTTCCCAGCATGTCAAAAAATTTGGTGACCGCCATTTGTTGAAACATTATGCGGCTGCTGTGCGCAGAAAAATTCAGCGGCCACCATGCTCGGAATTCTACGCAAGAAAGTTATGCCAGACATACGCTGAAATTTTTGCCGCAATATCGCCACTACGCTGGCCATATTCTGCATAACATGCAGTATTTTTCCACTCTGGGTGTCCAGCATAATGAATGGATGTTTTCTAGTCTGGGCCTAGCATGATAGTTGGGCCACAAAAACTACTGATTTGTGCTAGTCTCAGTTTAAGCTACAAAACTACTATTTCAGTTCAAAACTACATCAGTGGGGGAAACTGTGGTCAAATCTTCTATTTTTGGAAGCCTTCCATTTTTGGAAGGACCTTCCATAAATGGGTATGCATTTTCCAAAAATGGAAGGCTTCCAAAATTGGAAGGTCTAATCTCAGTGTTCCCAACTGTGATTCACATTCTTTGATTTAAGTTACGGCCTTTTTAAATGTGTAACATTAATAGTTGATTTTGTCATTTATGATCATTGATATAAGGAGAAGCAGCAGTGCTAGTGTTGGTAATACAGGCATGCTATGTCAATGTACATAGTGATATAATAGCATGGTGTCCTGGCGCACTGCTCTCTTTTTCTACTTCTAGAGGACACATAGAAATTCAGAAGAGAAAACAGCTGGTCAATAACCAACCAGGAGGAACACAGCTATAGCCCTGACAAAAAATGGTTTAAATTAAACTTACTATTCCTCATATAAATTGAAGATTCATGCTCCTTCGATAGAAAGTAACACGAAAAACGGCGCAGCAACGCCTATTTAATTCGTCCCATATTCCGGAAAAAACATTGAAAAATGACGAGACCTCCACCCAAATGTTTGGCAAAAGCCTTAAAAAATTGAAATCAACCACACAATATGCTAATAAATGCAGAAAACGGCAACAAATACAAGTTTTACTCACCACTACACTCCCGAAACCGCCGCACTCTGTCCAGACAATTCCGCACTGTAAATAAAGTCGGCGGTAACGAACAAGCATGGCCCGTCACTAAAGTACTTTTAAGGATATTTACTTTTCGTTTTTGATGCTTTTTGCTTACAAAATGTTTGATAAAGTCTTATAAAACCATCGTTTGTCGGTAAATTTTTGTCAATTTTCCACGACTCATTACTTTGAAAAATTACCTAAAATACATCCACGCTAGGATTTAGGCATCCACGCTAGATTATGGACACTTCACTATGGCGAATAGAAAGCGACCAGGGGCGATAGTCGCATTTGCCTCATGTTCGGCGGAAATCGGTAAGTTCCAACATATGCGCAACATTTTCTATATTTGGGTACGATGACGTCGTCAGCGTACCCATTTTTGGAAGGTGCGTACCCATATATAGAAAATCCTTCCAAAAATGGAAGGCTTTCTAAAAATGGAAGATTTGACCACAGTTTCCCCGACTGACATGGTAACAGTGGCATATTTTTAAGAGATTCTGCCAAATATAAATGAATTACCTACCTAAATTTAATGCTGCCATTTCTAAAATAGTTAATAGGAATACAAAATATCACAATTTCTTTATAGGATTAGGTGATAATACTGATACAGGCAATAGCAACACATATAAAAACCAATTACCTATCCCCCACTAACTCAACCTCTTTCAAAGCATTATGATTTTTGTTGACAGAATAAACGTCACTATCACGCCGTACATGTAACAAAAGTGGTAGCAAATTTGGTAGCTCATTGCTGCAAGTTTTTATTACTTGCCAAAGACTTCATCTTGAAAGACTTCAACGGAATATTTACATCTGATTTCAAATTAAACTTATTTAAAACTTATAATTGAGCAAGATACCGTTTTTACAATATTTAAAACTGAAATAAATGCTTATTCAGAAAACAAGAAAACTAGGCGGAAACGGCGCACTTCGAAGGTATCCTACACCCACTGAACTCTATAATGTGGACACGCCTAAGAGCTGGACTTTTTGATGACGTCTTCGGGTGACGTCATGTCGTGTGTGACGTTTCGTGAGCAGGTAAGGAAAAGTCACCACCGCTGGCGAACATTGGTGCGGTAAATGGCAAACACAAATGCTGCGCAGAAAAGACAAATGTGTAACTTCAGACAACGTCCGAGGAGAATCATAAAAAAAAAATTATATGTTTTCTCTGTATTATTAACATATTCATCATATATACCATATAAGGGCCACATGTTGTTTACAGGGAGACATGTCAGACAGCCCAGTAGGATGAGGCTTCGTCAAGCGTCATTTTTAGCAAAGCTTTTCTTGCTTAAAAGTTAAAATGACAACACTCACTGGGAAAATGGTGATATGATATTATTTTAATGGCCATTGAAAATTCTGTATGTCAGATTTGATATTCCGAACAGCTGTTTGGCAAGATATTTTCAGTACCTAAGTAATCCACTTTGCTAGAGTACTTTTGTGCGCTTTTACGTGAATGCATCCATTTCCCCCTGATATAAACTTTTATAGTGATATCAAGCACCTTTTTTCTTTGTGTTCAAACTTTGAATTTCAGCGCCAAATGCTGGCTCTGTTCAACTTTGGACCCCCATTTACAACAGCCAGAATCAAGATTCTTTGTCTTCTTTTAAGAACTGCCGGAATAACTTTCCTATCTTACTTCCCGTAACCTGAAACTTGTGTTTTCTCCACCAGGGTGCAAAATTGGTATAATGGTGGTCAAATTTGATTACCATGACATCATCACCGTAGTCATAGCTAGCAAAGCTGTAGTCGAAAACAGTATTGCTAAAAATGACCACTCTTGACCAACCAAACCTCACCCCACTGAGTTCAAACACCATTGTCAAAAGTCCTTACGCTTGACTCCCAGCTGTTGTGTCTTTGCTATGCGATGTTAAACATATAAAACATCTTACTATTCATGTATGCGCCATGACTCATGTAGTCTTTTCACAGCCAAGACGCTCCTAAGGTGCTGGGAATGTGGGGAGTGCAGCAGCATCAGTGCAGCACCGATGGTCGGATGCGACGGCTGCGATAAATGGTACCACTTCCGTTGTGCGGGACTGACTAAGGAGCCAGGTAAGCGCAAATGTTTTCTGTCTCAGTATTTTTGTTGCAGCTATGGTGATCAAAGAAATATTTTCCGCACTGTTCAGCCAAACATGTATTTCAAACAATCAGAATCTGCTTCCCAACCAAGGGCGTCACCACAGGGGGGGGACGGAGGGGATCTCGTCCCATCCACTTTTTAAAATTTTAATATTACGCCTATGGCGTTGCATGGAAAGAATCGACTTGAAATGGTCCTCGTCCCCTCCAAAATGGTCAATGTCCCCTCCAGTCGTCGCACCGTGGCGTCGCCCCTGTTCCCAACTACACAAATTTAGTCAAACAATGTTCCAATATGGAATTTTCAGGTTCAGTTGAATGAAATAGGAACAATGATAATTGTAGATTACGTATACCTGCAAGAGAGGAAAACAGAATACATTGTATTGCTTGTCCTTCACCGATACTGTTATTTTTCCATTTCTAGAAACACCGACATGGCGATGCAGGTGGCGCTGCCTGGTGAGGCCGCGGTCTCCGGAATCGCCTGCAGACGAAGTCACCTGGCGTCCATCTGCACATCACTTGCAGCAGTGAGGCCTGCTGACAGCGTCTGGCAGTGTCGGCAACGTGCCAGACAGCTATCTGGAGTCCTGCTCACCGCAGGTCGCCGACAGGAGGGGCGACGCATCGTCTCCGAGGTCGCCTCAGCAGCAGTGAGACCCCACTGGCCGTCTTCTTAGGCTTCAACTAGATTGCGAACAACCTATGCTGAGACAACGCCCATGACGTGTGATCCGGTACCGCTACCGCACTGCGTGCCTGTGCCCGCCGTGAGCCGCTAGTGCATGGGTTCGACCATGAGAATATGTGTTTATGTTGCTTTTACTATTGTTTATACGTTGAAGTGACGAGTTGTTTATTTTTCGCAAGCCTCCGCTGTCCGGTTGCCTGCAGCTCCATGCAACGCCAGCTGTACTGTTGTTTTAATGTTGTCTCTCCGCTCAGCTGTGCTGTTGCCTCTCCGCTCATAACAACCTATGCTGAGACAACGCCCATGACGTGTGATCCGGTACCGCTACCGCACTGCGCGCCTGTGCCCGCCGTGAGCCGCTAGTGCATGGGTTCGACCATGAGAATATGTGTTTATGTTGCTTTTACTATTGTTTATACGTTGAAGTGACGAATTGTTTATTTTTCGCAAGCTTCCGCTGTCCGGTTGCCTGCAGCTCCATGCAACGCCAGTTGTACTGTTGTTTTAATGTTGTCTCCGCTCAGCTGTACTGTTGCCTCTCCGCTCATATACGACACCCTCTATATGAATGGCACCACTGATTGTCACACCCACTGTCCGTATTGTCCGTAGTGGTGTCTGAGCAGTAATCGCCACGCACTTTCAGAATGTGGATCGCTCATGATTGTTCAATACAATACAATACAATACACCCATGTTCATACAGCGTGCAGAATCCAGATTCTATTGAGGAGAGTTGAACCAAGTCACCATAGGCTCGGGAAGAGAGCAACGTGGAGGCCCACTGCCCCTTCCCCGGCCCCCACTGGGGGCGCCAGCCACTAACTTTTGACTGGATGTCAAGAGCGTCGCCACGAGGGGAACGAGTCGCCGGCCAGCCAAGGTAGCCAACGGCGTGTGAAGGTAACCTGACCTCGAGGAAACTGAGATGGCACCAACGGAGGTTTTGTTAAGTAGGCGACCAAAATTCGAGCGGCAGCAGCCTGGGCACCTTCACAGATAGCAGTGCCGCGTATCAGGGCGCCTTCGACGTTGAGCTGGGCGCCGATCATCAGGACGCCGGGGGAATATGACCCAATATCCCTCGTAAATATGTGCCTCGGAAGGGAGACCCAACCATAAAACTGAAAGCTCGCCGTATTTTATCCACTATTTTTCGAGCAGGTCCATAGATTTCCGTCCTCAAAAGTGCGGGGATATTCCCCAGTGTTTGAGTTGGATGGGACTATAGTAGCGTTTACACCGACAGGAGATTCCCATTGCCGGCTGTGGGAAACTACTGTCGGTGTAAACGCCATTCATATTTCCTGCGTCACCCCTGTGGGGACGCCCTTACTCCATGGTGCCGAGCTTATCAATTTGGATATCAATGGAATCAAAATCTCTTATCGATCGATGAAGAACTAAATTACCCCGACCCGGAGAGCGTCTTTGGAATCAAAGCAGTAGCACATGACGCAAGACTTCAGGCAAATAAATCCTTCTTGTCTGAAATAAAACATTTGTGTATTGATAAGCACGTTTTATAAGCAATGGTAGCAAGATTCTCCATGTATTTAGTTAAAGTGATAATTTAGTAGCAGATACTTACCGTCGCATTTCGTTTTTTTATCTAATAATTTATATTGTCAGAACTAGCAACATGTCTCTTCACTCAACAATAATTACAAAAGTGAAAAGGAAATGATAAATTGCTTATATTTTGGTGAAACTAAAAATTAATTCAGCACACATTTTTTTTTACAGCGTTGAAGTCCAGCTCCAAAGGACAGCTGACGATCGTAGCCGAGCAGGCTGTTTGGTACTTCTTCACTATTTCTTAGAAGTACCCGTTAGTACCGATCATGTCTCACATAATAAGCTATTGGAACAAAAATATGCATGTTCTTCTAATTATTCTCCTTCCACACTTTAAATAAATACTTTTGAAATGCATTTACTAATTAATTTCACAAAAACGGCTTGAAATTTTACAACGTCAAAATACTTATTCCAATTTCCATCATGAAACCACCACTATATTACTTGCTTACAGAGCCGTGCGCACAGTGCGCGCAGTTTTATCGTGACGTCAGAGGGTGCTTCCTCAGTGGCGCCCCCTGGCGGGGAACGCGTGCAAAAAGTCCAGCTCTTAGGCATGTCCTATAATGTGGAATGCGCATCGGCCGCCAGATGGTGTCCAACGGTGCCGCCATGTTGCGCAGACCAGAAAGCGGCCGCCGCCTGTGTTGGGGAATAGGGAATTCGGGACCTCGATTTACGTTTGCGGTCGCTGCATCCGTTACGTTCAAGCTATGTGGCCACGGAACCCGGCATCTTACGCAGAATTGGGTGGAGAATAAGATGAAATCCTAAAAACTTCTCAGATACAAGGAACTAATACGTTAAGCCTTTATAAGTCAATGGGGAAATATGAAAATTGCTATTTTGGTGCCGAGAATGATCTGAAACTATCTCAAGCATATAAAGTCATGATTTAATGCACTCTTTGCAAGGTTCTATGCTTCATATTTGCATTGTTGCCCTTGCGTGACGTCATTTGTGACGTCACAAGGGTCACAGTTTTTCTTCAATAACTCCCGATCAAATTGAGCTAGCGAGTCGGGAAAGCCACCAATGGACTCGGGAAGACCTGCCGAATCGAATGATATGCGACATGACCTCTTTCGACCATCTTCGTGACCTGGCGGTGCTGACCTGACCTTGACCTGAGGTCAACACCCTAAGTTGACCTGACCCGAACAAAAAGTATATCACTCGATGCGCCTGAGCTAGCTGAACACGATGATGCCAAAAGTGCGGCTCTACGACCATTTTTGGCGAAGTTATTTACCAAAAACCGAACCCGTGCCTTAGATCACTTGACCTGACCTCAGAGGTCACCGGTTGACCCCGGGACCTTTACAGTGGGTTCCTACCAGTCACTCTGCATTATCCTTTGTCGCAAACGACCAATTTACCGCTTAATTCTAGTTAAATTAGCGGCGCATTAGCGAGGTGGGTTCAATCAACCCCCTCGGCCGGGGCAAATGTAGGTCCGGCGAGTGAATTCGAGGAATTCTGAAGATACGATCGTGTTCCCCACTCAATTCTGCGTAAGATGCCGGGTTCCGTATCTACGTAACTTGAACGTAACGGATGCGGCGGCCGCAAACGTAAATCGAGGTCCCGAATTCCCTATTCCTCAACACAGGCGGCAGCCGTTTCTTGGTCTGCGCAATATGGCCGCCACCGTTAGACACTACGGCCAATAGGGTTCAAGCGGCATTGCTCCCCTGTGCCTATCCTATAAAGCAAGGAAAGGGTGTTAATGATGACGTCTAATTAAAATTTGCAAATTTTTTTATCCAGAAACGTTCTTTTTAAGAAAAAAATAGACCATGTTTGATTTTTGTATACCAATTAAATATAATATATCCTATATTTTGCCCAACGAAATAGAAAAAACAAAAAAATATAAATATTACGTCATTAAAATTGGATATATTTACGTTTTCTTCCTAACCGATGTGCGTGAACGCCCATGTCCCCATCGCGTGGTCTCCGGCTCCGCGCTTCCTCCCTTTCGTTCTCCGAGTCCGCCCAGCAAGCACCCCTGCCGGCGCTCTGCAGCTTGAATTAAGCGGTTCAACACAAAAAGTCCAAAAATGTCGAACACCGAGCGTACCTTCATCATGATCAAGCCTGATGGCGTTCAGCGTGGACTCGTTGGAGAAATCATTAAGCGCTTCGAACAGAAAGGATTCAAGCTGGTGGCCATGAAATTCATGCAGGTTGGTGATAAGCTTTGCATGTCAATACATTGTTCTCAAAGCTCTCACTTTATAGTATTTTATTAAACCTGATATTTAAGCTCTAATGCTGCTGTCAGAGCTGGGCATTGGGTGAATGTATGTGATGTGACCTAGTGTTTGTGATGTAGTGTAGGTATCTTTCAAATGCTACTGAATGCTAGAAGTCATCATCTGGAATACTTTCCAAATATTCCACCTCAAAATATGCATACAAACCCACAAAAAATACTTATGAGACAGACTCACATGACTGTCTCGTAACAGTATTAATACCAGTATAATGCCTTTTGGGGCGACAAACAGAGCGAGCGAGAGGGTGGGCCTTGCACGTGCGAAATTACGAGGGGTACCTCCAGCTGACTTGTGCACGGCACCCTACTAACCGGTCTCTAGCGATGTGGCAAATTTGGGCACAATCGGATTCGGCCCAGCCGTTCTCGAGATCTGGAAGCGGCACCCTGCACGTGCGCACATGCAAAATGAGTCCCAACTGACTTGTGCACGGCACCCTACTAACCGGTCTCTAACTGTGTACCAAATTTGAGCGCAATTAGTCCAGCCGTTCTCGAGATCTGGAAACGACCCCTGCACGTGCGCACGTGCAGCGGCACCCCAACTCTGGCACATGGACATGTAGTGCCTAGTGGATGCCTGCTGCCTACCTACATGCCAACTTTCAGCGCAGTCGGCCAAGTAGTTACCGAGATATTGCAACAAGTACAAAACTGACACCTCTTCGTTTTGTACGTGGCACGTGCATAAGGGGTCACCCATATGCATCAGGAATAGTCCAATACTTGGTAGAAGGAATGAAGCTACCCTACAGAAATTACCGCATGTAAATCGGTCAAGCGGTTGCTGAGATATAAGCCTCGCAAAAGCGTCCGCACGGCCGGCCGGCCGCTCATGCTCAGATATTTTTGTTAATCTAAGGAAAGACTCCGCTCGCTTCGCTCGCTCCGTAACCAGATTTGCTTCTGATTAATTTCTGGTGTTCCCTTTCCCATATACCACGATTATTTTCATGTTTTGTTATTTTGACGTCACTTTCATTGCATACGTTGCGCAAGTATTTTATCGGACATGGTAGCAAATATTTTCAAAGTATTAAAGTATGGCAGCACCTGTATTATTCTCAGGTGCTGCCACCTTTTTGCGAAAAGTCCCTAGACTCGTCAGTTCTTCAAGTTAATTCGAGCCATTCTGTAAACTGACAGTAAACACCTCACTAATGATACCCAATGCCCATCCAGTACATATTAATCCCCAACTTTTCAGACATTTCTATACTGGAATCTCACTGTGCACCCTCACTCCCCAGGCGTCTGTGGACCACCTGAAGGTGCACTACGAGGACCTGTCCAGCAAGCCCTTCTTCAACGGCCTGGTGCAGTACATGGCCAGCGGCCCCGTGGTGCCCATGGTCTGGGAGGGCCTGGACGCCGTCAAGACGGGCCGCGTCATGCTGGGCGAGACCAAGCCTCAGGACTCGAAGCCGGGCACCATCCGCGGCGATTTCGCCGTCCAGGTCGGCCGGTGAGTGATGAGCAGACGGAGCAGCGCTGGATCGGTCACGGGTGGCGGGGGCTACGCATTGCGCCAGTCATCTCATTGTTTGGAGGTGATAAGTGTCGGTGGCGAATACAGTTTGTCCCCCTCCCATCTGTAATTCGAATTATAAAAACAAGGTCACTGCAATGCGATGTATAATTTATCGTGAAAATAACAAATCAAGGTACAATCAATTTCATGTTCATGTATCTTCGCCGATAAGTTTCATCCTGTAACAAATAGTGCACAAAGGTCACAAAGGCTTCACACTTCTAAATGACATAGATGAAAGGACGAAAATAATACTTAAACAGATAATAAGATAAATTACAAACTTACTTCATTGCAGCCATAAACTAAAAGTCAAAAAATAATCAAAATTAGCCGGTCGATCCAAAACCAATCATATACAGAAAATTGTTTTGTTCATCAGCTGTGGCTCGAGACTTGCAAATTCCTGGTGCCTCAATTCAAATGTTCGGCCGTGGTCGAGTGGTCCTCATACACTCCCCCCGCCGGTAGCGACGACTTCAGCGCCGGTAGGATCTTCAGCTTCGAGGATGAGAACCAAGCGGTGTACTGATCGTGTGATTATTGTGTCAGCTTGCCCTGTGTATTCGCTCTTGTCGCGCGACTGACATTTGTATCTTAGTATGACGTTTCTAACTTTCCCATCTTGACCCACCAATGCCTCCTTTACTTCCGCTAGTTTCCATTGCCCTCGAAGTGCGTTGTTGTCTTGGACCAGGACAATGTCACCAGCTTTCATATCCCGTTTCTCTACATGCCATTTCTGTCGTACGAGTAAAGTTGAGAAATAGTCCCGTTGCCATTTTTTCCAAAACGATGTCACGACTCGCTGAATGGCTTGCTGTCTGTGACAAAGTTTTGCTGTCGTAGCCAAGGGCCCTTGTGGGACCGCAATGCCCGTTCGTCCCAAAATCAGATCATTTGGGCACAGATAAGAGCCAAGCTCTGGGTCGGCCCCTGGTCTGTGACCTATCGGCCTTTCATTCAACAAGTTAGCGACTTCGAAGAGCACAGTTTGCAGTTCTCCCACCGTGAGCACGCTATCTCCTATAGCGATCAACAGGGCTCTCTTCACGAGACGGATCAATGACTCGCTGCAGCCGTTCTGCCACGGTGCATCAGCTGATTTGTTGAATGTCCATGTCAGCCCTTGCAATGCACCAGACCGACAAATTTCAGACCAGTCTAAGTTTTCTGACATATTCCGGAGCTCTTTGTTGGCTGCAACTAATTGTGACCCCATATCCGAATGAATGGATGCGGGATATCCTCGAATTGTCACGAAACGGCGAAAGGTTACCAAGAAATCTTTGGCAGCATAGCCATCAACTATATCGAGGTATACCGCCCTGGTAGCCATGCAGGTGAAAATGACCCCATAGGCTTTCGTTCTTGTTCGTTTCTTCACCGTATCCCTTATCAGAAACGGTCCAAAAAGGTCCAGAGAGGTATGATAGAATGCCGGAGATGGTTGGAGTCTTTCAAGTGTAAGTTCTCCCATGACCTGACTCTGTAGCTTCTTGTCGATCCGTCGGCAGGTAACACAATCATTCTTGATTTGTTTGATGATTTTGCGTGCTCTTGGAACCCAAAATTTCTTTTGCACTTTGGCCAATGTCACTTCAACACCAGCATGATCACAATCATGTACATGTTTGATAAACAATGTGGTGAATCTGTGGTCTGCTGGAAGAAGGACAAATGCGTCTTGGTTCCAATTGTCTTTAAGCCACTTCGTTATCCTTTGTCCAACAACTATGACGCCATCACTGTTAATGCTCGGTCCCAGACGTCGGAATCGAATTTTCCAATCGGTTTTCAACAGCGCTTTTTGAACATGTTCGATCCACATTGCTTCTGCCTGTTGCAGATGCTCAGCAGTTGGTGACTTGCTGATGGATTTCAATGTCTTGTCCGTTTTCAGCTGTATAAATCGTCCTGTAACTCCTAGCAGCTTGTTGTAACTGTTGAACTTGTCCACGTTTACAATTTCTCCTATACCCACTTTTTCCTCTTGATTTTCAATATTCATCACGTGTACTCCGATGCGGTCTGGAAGCTCTTGGTCTGGTACTGCTTGACTTATCGGCCACTGTTCCACTGGTAATTGTAAAAAATCTGGCCCTTGTTGCCAGATAGACTTGGGTCCGATTTGATTGGGACTAGTGGGCCTTGTCACCAAATCGGCGGGATTGTCCCGAGTGGCTATCCACCACCATTCTCCCGGATCAGATTTATTTTGAATTTCAGCTATCTTCGTCGCGACAAACGTACCGAACCCGTAGGATTCCTTTTGAACTTGTGCTCGGACAATTGCAGAGTCGACAAGATGAAATATTGATTTGAAGGAGTACTCCATTTCTCGCTCAATTGTCTCTCGCAATCTGCATCCCAGTACAGCTGCACAAAGCTCTAATCGGGGAATCGTTAGCTGTCTCGCTGGTGCTATCCTGTGTTTTGCTGCAATTAGCCTTGCTTCATATTTTCCAGTACTAAGTTCCCATTGCACATATGCACACGCTCCATAAGCTTGGATACTGGCGTCAGAGAAGACGATTAAAACTGGATCGTCGATGGCTTCTTTTGGCTTCAAACATCTTGCAATGGTCACATTCTCTAATTCGTATAAATCCTTGAAAAACAACTTCCAGTCGTTTCTGCTTTCCTCAGGTATTGGGTCATCCCATACAGATGATGTCGAAGTTTCTTGTTCATTGGCCTTTCTGGATATCAATGTTCTGAGTAGAATTTTGGAAGTTATCGTAACTGGCGCAATAAACCCTAGAGGGTCATAAATACGCGCTGCCTGGCCCAAAACCATTCTTCTGGTTAATACCCTTGGAAACACAGCATCGATGTTCGTTTTCGTTACGTCAGGTCCAGTCGGTACCCTTTTCTGCCGTTGCGAAAAGTTGATTTTGACTTGAAACATGAAATGATCCTGCTTAGGCAACCAACGCATGCCGAGCACCTTTTCTTCATCAACATTCAAAAGTGTAACGTCAGATTTTGCTGCGGAAACGTTGTCATCGCCAGATATAATCCAGTGCTTTACATTAAAACCGCCCTTTTGCAACATACCTTGCACCTCTTCTGCTAGGGAATGCGCGTCTTCATACCGTGGCCCTGACTGGATCAGGTCATCAACGTAGCTGTTTTTCAATATCATTTCCGTGGCCCTTTCACATATGCTTCGATTCATTTCGGCTATCAAATTTAACGCTACCATCGAGATTGTTCCGCTTGGTCGGTCTCCGAATGTCACTGCTAGCATCATGTAATGCGTGGGTTCCTGGCTTATATTCAAGTTCCGCCACAAGAAACGGTGCACGTGCTGGTCCCTCTCAGCCAATTCAATGGAATGGTACATCTTGCTGATGTCCCCCACCAGTCCAATTGATTCTTCTCTGAATCGAAGTAATACTCCGAAAAGGTTGTTAATAAAATCTGGACCTTTCGCCCAGTAATCATTCAATACATGTCCCATGAATGACGCTGACGCGTTAAAGACAATCCGCAGGGGTGTTGATACTGAATCGGGCTTTACAACTTCATGGTGACATAAATAGTGTATCGGCCCTTCAAAGTGTAGCATTTCTTCTCTGGATAATTTTCTAGCTACTCCTCTTGCTACCATATCTCGTATTTGCGCGTCGTAGGCTTTTGCATGATCATTTCCCATCTTGAGCAACCTTCTTTCCGTGGCTCTCATTCTTGCTTCGGCGATGGTTACGTTGTTAGGGAGTTCATTTGGGTCTCTAATCCAAGGATAATGCGCAGTGAATTTTCCCCGCTTGTGATCGTACACTAGCCCGTCCTTTATCAGTCGCAATTCCCGTTCTTCTTGTAGGCTGTAGCAACCGGTACCTGTAGCGCATTTGCCACACTTGCAACCACCGCATCGAGGAGTGCAACATGTCCCAAGATTTTCAACCGTGAAATATTCGTCTAATTTTCTTTTCAAACTGGTCAATGGTTCAACGTAAATATTGTTTACATCACAAATATTGGAACCACGGATGATCTGAACTTGTCTGGAAGAAGCCACTTCTCCAGTGAGACAACCGCGAATGCAATATCCAAATTGATTCTTT
This sequence comes from Amphibalanus amphitrite, assembly GCF_019059575.1. Classification (NCBI taxonomy): domain Eukaryota; kingdom Metazoa; phylum Arthropoda; class Thecostraca; order Balanomorpha; family Balanidae; genus Amphibalanus; species Amphibalanus amphitrite. The sequence goes on along the minus strand of NW_024883072.1, from coordinate 96,945 downwards.
AATAGTTGAAGATTGCCAATCGTTTCAGTAACAATTGGCATGATCGCACAGCAATCAATGCCAATTAACATATCAACGTTGCCGTGAGGTCGTTCAATGTCTTTAGGCTGGATATTTTGGAATAAAGGTGCCACTGCAGATACGTCGAATTTATCTAATGCGGATGTAATTTCTTCAATGCCGTACGCGTGAACCTCCCATTGCTTTCCGTTGGCATCAATCAACGGAACAACATAGCGTTTGCTGTTGTAATCTTGCGTTTCGTTTCCAACTTTCGTTATCGTCAATGTCGTATCGTGACCTGTGAGATTCAATGTCGATGCCGCTTTATGGGTTATCAATGACACATTGGCGCCGGAATCCCACATGGCTATTAAATTCCTGTCATTGCACCGAAGGTAACTCACAGCAAGTAAATTTTGTTGTCTTTTGTTGCTCGATATATGAATAGAATTTTGTGGAGGCATATCCCTTGTAGGAAGTTGGTCAAGATGAAGATATGGATGATGTCTTTTTCCACATGTTTGTCGTAAATGATTCAACCTATCGCATTGGTTTACTGTTGTACATGAAGCCGCAATGTGACCTTGCTTTTAACAATTAAAGCAGGCTCCGTTCTGACGCAGCAGGCGTAGCTTCTCTTCGTGATTTGAATTTAAAAACACGTTGCATTCGTTGATTGGATGAGAGTCAGTTTTATGGATCCAGCAAGCCCGGCGTTCAATATGTTTCATTTGTGTGACACCGGTGCCCCGTTTTCCGGCATTGTTGCTTCCTGTATTGCCTTTAAATATATCTTCCATTCGTTCCGCCATATTTTGAATTTGATTGTAAATTTTCTTCATATCATTCTCAGTCGCGTCATTCGTAGTCGTTTGATCACTAGAATTCGCTTCCGCAGAATTTATCGTTTGATTTACCTGGCGTCTGCTTACATTGGAGGTCTGTCTCACGTCATTCTCCATATATTCCATTACTCTCTTTTCTTGGAGTAGATACGAAAGAAGAGCTTGGAACGTTGAATCTCCGATTTTGCTAGTATTTCCTTGATTATCCATTTTTGTCACCCATTCCCTTTGTTGCGTTCTTGGAAGTAATTTCTCTATCATTGTTACCATCGTCGTATTGTTCATTTCTTGTTGCATACCCAGTCGCTGAAGCTCGAGCCAATTTCGTTCTATTACATCAACCATGTTGATGAATTTTCTGCTGTCGCCTTCGGGTACTGGTTTTAGTTTTTGAATATCGAACACAATTGCGTCTATTAATTTTCTTGGTTCTCCATATTTTGCATCAAGGCGTTTAAACATTTCTGAATAATTGTCTTCAATCCCTTTAATAGTGTCCAACGCTTCTCCAGATAAACATTGCCGCAGAGCATAGGGGTCTTGTCCATATTGCTTCGTCATGAGTCTATTGAAATCCTGCTTAAAACTGGCATATTGGCGTATATTTCCGGAAAAATGCGGTGAATTTAACGGTTTTACATGAATTTCCGACAGTTTTACATTTTCGTCTCTTGTTCTAGCCGCAAATGTTGTCCTAACTTTGTCCATACTTCGTCATGAGTCTATTGAAATCCTGCTTAAAACTGGCATATTGGCGTATATTTCCGGAAAAATGCGGTGAATTTAACGGTTTTACATGAATTTCCGACAGTTTTACATTTTCGTCTCTTGTTCTAGCCGCAAATGTTGTCCTAACTTTGTCCATACTTGTCTCAATCTCCATCATATAATCGTCGCACTCGTCCAACATCTTATCGATTAAATGGTGCGGGCCAGTTTCGTTGATTGCCGTCGTGACAAAATCGTTACAGCATTCTACCTGACGGAATGCGTCGATAACATCTTCAAATTTTGCCTTGATTGCCATGAATAAACTTTTGCTCTCAACCATATCTTGAAAACCAATTATTTTCCTGTTAAATTTTCTCTTCGCATTTGCCCGGTCTTGTTTAGTTTTCCTAATGTCCTTTGATGAGTCGATGTCTTCCTGTTTCTTCGTTCCGTCCATGATAGAGTTTTAAAGAAAATCAAATAGAATTACCTACTTCAAGTTACTTTAATTCTAGTTTTAGTCTTATTGAAGTTCAAGTTCAAATTCTAAAGCAAAGTGTTGGCTAGAAGATGAAATGTAATTCGAATTATAAAAACAAGGTCACTGCAATGCGATGTATAATTTATCGTGAAAATAACAAATCAAGGTACAATCAATTTCATGTTCATGTATCTTCGCCGATAAGTTTCATCCTGTAACAAATAGTGCACAAAGGTCACAAAGGCTTCACACTTCTAAATGACATAGATGAAAGGACGAAAATAATACTTAAACAGATAATAAGATAAATTACAAACTTACTTCAATGCAGCCATAAACTAAAAGTCAAAAAATAATCAAAATTAGCCGGTCGATCCAAAACCAATCATATACAGAAAATTGTTTTGTTCATCAGCTGTGGCTCGAGACTTGCAAATTCCTGGTGCCTCAATTCAAATGTTCGGCCGTGGTCGAGTGGTCCTCATACACCATCCCCCCCCCCAAAAAAACTTAATGGGTATGTTGGAGATGAAAGGCATCAGGCTGTCCAGGCTGTTTTTAAAATTATTGAAGTTCTGTGCCGTGTGAGATAGTTCCTTCGTCAGTTTGGTGTTTCTGTTCGAGGAAGTCACTGGAATGCTTGTGTCGATGTCGCTTATAGAAACCGGTCGATGTGGTGACCCTGTGGACATCTTTGTCCGTTAATTCGGCTTAAAAAAGAACAATAACTGAAATAGGCGCAACGAACGCCCCAACGGCGAGCCAGGTTCTCGCCCCGTTCAGCCGGTGCGCTGTGGGCCGAATGGCATTCTGACTGGTATTCGATAGTTCCAATGGCGTCACGCAATGTTCCCACTATCGAGTTAGCGAGAACGGATGTCACTGAAATTGGTCTATCCTGCCCGGGGCTGCTGGATTGATTGGTCACGTGATGACATCGGCTATTCACCGGCTGATATGCTGCGTCTGTCTCACCGCCTGGCAATGGGCATCTCATTTAAAGGAAATAGTTCACATTTTAACCACAGTGTATATAAATACAGTGTCGGCAAATGAGCCTGGTCACGTGACCGGCGGACTCGCTGTTTTTCGAGGGATCCGCACGTGCGGTTGTGGCGGGGGCACCTCCCGGTAACTGGTGCCGACTCGCTCTCGGCCCCCATAGGGATACAATGGGACCTACTTTTTGATTAGCTCTCCTGACTAAACTAGGACGAATTTTTCAAAGATACAACTAGCACCACATGCAGTCGTGTGTAAGCTTTCTAACGGTACCAAAAATATATTTTTATCGGCAAAATTGAATAAGTACAGGCCCATTTTAGGTTCGATTCGCGCTTATGACGGAAGAGAAGCCACCACTAATTATAAATACAACGAACAAGTGTTGAAAACCGGAGTATAAATGCAGTTTTGAATTACATTAAAGCCATTTTCAGTCACTGCAACCGATGAGTGGAAGTGATCGGTGTATTAGGTCACCCGTTACCGTTAGGTATTACTTTTTAACTACCTACCAACAACACCCATAGGTATTGTTCTGATCTATTCCAGACAACAAACTAAGGTTTTGTGTTGAACTGTGCCAGAAAGAGCAGTTAGATCAAATATGGATACGAAGGTAAATAGGACTATACGAGCATCCATGTTGATACGTTTATGCTGGAGCTAGTAGTTGATAGGTGTTCCGTTCTATTGATGCGGGCAAACAACGAATCGGGGTTGTCATGGGCGAATCTATAGGTATAATTGTGTCTTGTATGAAACATGCACGGTATCTGCAAATACTAGAATGCTGCTGCTAAGCTGAAAGAAGGCTCAGCCGGACTTTTATACTATGAACCGGCCATGTTTAGTTTATGCCGGGCTCGAGGGTGCAGTGTTCGTCACGGGCCAGCCAACCCACAGAACACAGCCCATCCCAAGCGGGGCCCATGGGCGCCGAACCCAGCCCAGCTCAGGCCCATTGAATTTCACACGCTTTTGAGGCTTTTATGGCGGTCGCCGGAATAGGCAAATGGTAGATCAACTCTTCAAAAATTGTTTCAATATCTACTTCGCTGGGAGGAAATGAGCTTTGATTGTCAAAAAATGCAAAACTTTGCATTTGTTACAGGCACAACATCCGAAATGCAACATGTGCTTACAGTTGTACGCCCGTCCTTAACATGGTTGTCATGAAAGTTGGGGGAGGGGGGAGGCGGCCGCACGTTGAGGGGTCACAGTCCGGTATTTTGACGCCCCCCCCCCCCTTTACCGCCTGAACGGGAACCTTCACTCCATCCCGTCCTCTGTATTAACCGCCTTTAAGCCCGCCCGATGACCCTGCCGTTTTCAAAGCCAACCTGAGCTGAGCAAGATAATTCGGTGTAAACGTCGACAACTGCAGTGAGTTGTGTGCAGTCCTGGTGTTCCGCTACAACATTATTGCACCTCTCGTTTTCGCCATCATCGACGCCGTGCACTTCCGAAACATGGATGCTCCGGGACAGTTTGAAACAAGTAGATGTCCTACACGGACGCTTTGCACATCCAGTGTCTATACATATTTCCATATTTCAAACAAATCGAGCAGAAAATATTATAACGAAACAGCGGCGTACAGCGTACAGCGTGCAGCGGGGATATCTGAACAATGCACCATACATGACGAAGAGCCAGCAGACCCTGGTGCAGCTCAAGACGGCGGTCGTTGATACCACTCTTGTGCCTGCGCCCAATGCGCGCCAACGTTGGCGGGGGGGGGGGGGGGGGAGCAGTGAGTCATTCAATACGTTGAGCTACTTTGAACATGTTCCATAGCGGCCTGACAGTAGCAAATGTGTGTTGGCTAGCTGCGCAACTGAGTAAATTTTCACACAATTTTACTTCCTTTGATTTGCAAATCCTTTTATCTGGTAAACATGCTTTAATTAAGTAGAATGATAATGAAGTGATTCAGTTTTTGGAAACGTTTCAGAACAAAACATATTAAAACAATGTCTCATACGTATTATCAGAATAACAACAAAGACCGCCGGCCATCGGTCATGAACACCGTTCACCTGTCACTATCAATGCCAGTGGAAACGCACACACACACGCGCGCACACGGACACACACGTCAGCCGCAGTCAGTTACAGGTAAGTTCCCAGAGGCCTCTCCGACGGCGGCCGGCCGGCTCCCAGAGGCTGCTCCGACAGCGGCTGGCCGTGGCTCCCAGGGACTGCTCCGACGGCGCGGCGGCTGTCGCTACCAGGGGCTGCTCCGACGGCGCCTGGCGCGCCGCTCGCAGATCCTCCTTGGAGTTCTAGCGCGCTGATGGTGGCTGTGTGATCCGCTTTCCCTTTCTGAGCTTGGTGTAGCACAGGCGACCTGCAACCACATCACAAAAACTGAGTTTGTGAATTTGAATCAACTTTGAACTGAACCACAACTATTATGTTTTTTATGAAGATTTACCAAACCAACAATTTCAACTTCCACACTGCGCTGACAGGTATACACATAATACACAAATAAAGGCTAAAACCGTTTTTCCACTTCTTCCACTTGTCATCAATACATTTTGCCCAAGATATGAGTGTGCAACAAGTAATACATATGACTAGCCTGCTGCATTGCTTTGATGGCTTCGTGCAAAATGTAAACCTAAAAATTTCGCTCTTTCTGATTTATGGCACATCACTTTTATGCCAATTTATTAACTTTTTGGAAGGTGGCATTGTCCCTTTAACACAGGCAAGCCCTTGCCGAGCCCGGCATATGCCCGGCCTCCTCGAGCTTAGGCCCGGCAAAAGTCCGGCGGGTCCGATTTTAAGCCCGACACCGGAGCCCTGTTTCACCGGTGATAGCAGCACGATGCTTTTACACGTGTCAAATTGGGTTTCCATGGAGACATGAACAGGCCCATTGCTCCAACACTACCACAAGTGTGACGTCAGCTCGCGCAATTTGATAGCAGCGTGGTAGCAGCGTCCCGTGAAACACCGCCCGGGCCCGTAGGCTCAAGACTTGCATCATTACTATGCATATACTGGTATGGTAAGCAACCTGGCATATGAGTTGGACTCAAACAATGAAGTTAAGTGGCTAGTGCTTACCGGAAATGAGCAATCTGGTACCCGATGTCCCGTTGTACTGGAAGAGTGTTGGGATGCAGCTGCCCTCCTCAAAATGACAGGAACAGAGCTGGGAAGTGCTCCTGGGAACTGCATCTGCACGTCTGTAAATGACAGATGCAACAAATGTAACAACTGGCATACTGTTCTTGCACGTGGACTTTTACATACAAAATGCCTTGTGTTTAGAGGTAAGATATTGACTCAGACAGCACAGCCACAGCTTCTAAACAAGATGGTATCACTGACACTGTATCATGTTATTTTGGCTCCAGAATCCAGAATCAGAAGGTTGACATCCTCACCTAGCAATCAAAATGTAGTTAATTGGCTTTATATCAATGTGAGGTGCTAAGAGTGAACAATTATGATTATTTACAATGCTTCAGAACATGGTCAAACCTTAACTAACCCAACCTACAGTGGTTCGCTAGCAACATTCGTAGCACGTCTTTTTTGTACATAGTAACTGGAATATATGCTAGGTAAGAGTACCTACATCTTTTCTTTTCTTTTTGTTAAAGAGGTATGCATTTGGCCTGTAGCCTATAACACACCTCTTCAACCAAAAATATTTTCCTTACCCATCCCAACACATCCCTTAGAGCTGCCTGCGGCATTACACTCAACGGATTACCAGGTCAAAGCATTACCTTCATTAGGTAACTTGTGGTAAACATGATAAGCTTTTAATGGATTTCATGTTCTCTTTCCTGTAATTAGTTTTATGCAATGGATTTGATTTGTTATGCTCATTATGATCAGCACAAAAATAAAACCTTTATATAAACAATATTTTCTGTATTTTAATAAAAGAAGAACTATATTTGGTAGTAGTAAAGCAGGCGTCACACTTCTTTTTGCAACCAAGGAGAGGTGCTGTAGGTTAGGTTGTAGGTTCTAAGTTGTAGGTACCTAGGTTGTAGAGTTTAGGTTGTAGGTATGGCTAGGTCAGGTTTAGTTAGGTTTGTTTTGGCTTGGTTCAATTAGAAAGCATCTCTGGGTATAGCACCTCTCCTTCATTGCAAAAAGTAGTGTGACGCCTGCTTTACAACTACCCAATATTCTATAGAAAATATTGTTTGACGCGGAAGCTTGCATTGATTACCTAATCATGTTGTAAAATTCAAACCCATTGGCTGTTAGCAGCATGCCAATGCTGATTAGCTGACGATGACATGGCTGCATTCCTCAGCAAATTCCTCAAGAAGGCACTTTTCAGGACGAGAAATGGAATCTTTGCCTATGGTGATCATTGGGCTGTAAAAGCTCCTGGTTTGTGCTTGTCATTACATAACATTTATTACATTTATCATTACTACATAATGTATTGCATTTATCAATACAGCTAACAAGGACACATCTGGATCTTACCTGACAGCCCTCACCCAAGCGACCCTCATCTTCTCCTCTCTTGGAAACCTCCTAAATGTACCTACATCTTGCAGCAACACAAAACTGAATCAGAGTAAGAGCTCTGCAATCTGCAATAAAATACTAGGCAGGTCACAGCAAAATACAAGAGAAAAGATTGAAAATCTGATACAAGCTTAAAATTGTATAAGATTTGGAGCAAGCAGTTTGTTGACGCCATCAAATGTATCAACCGCGCAGTATTTGTCATCAAATTTTGGTGCCGAGTCAAGGTCAAATGTCACGTGACATTTGGCCGACAGTCGATTTTAACATGGGTTTTGAACTGGAATAGCAGTTCCGTAGCTTGGGCTGAGACGAGCATAAATCAGGAGCTTTTACAGCCCAACGATCACCCTAGGCAAAGATATTCTATTTCTCGTCCCGAAAAATGTGTCTTGCGTTGAGGATGTGTGCCTTGCATATATTCGCATCCAGTATGAAACGAGCATGGGTCCCGAAAATTCTTCAGAAACTAGAGAAATTATCTACGAGAACTCTAGAGAAATTCGCTCCAGTGAGGCGCTCCAGTAACAAAAGCACGAGCAGATCGCCCAAATGCCGGTGGCCGCGATAATTTCTCTAGTTTCTGAAGAATTTTCGGGACCCATGCTCTTTTCACACTGGATCGCGTGTGCCTTACAGAAACTGAAAAGTTCTTCCTATATCAAAAATAGAGAAAATAATCTTTTGTTGTAAAAAGGTTTTATTTTCTTTGCTGATCATTTTGAACATAAAAAAATCACAAATCTATTGCAAAAAAAAATAATTTCGTGAAAGTGAACTATTTCCTTTAACATCTTAGGGCGTTTTCAGTCATGGTGTCAGTCGATTGTGCTCTTTATCGGTCAAGGTTCGTGAGTTTATCGGCTATGGTGGATTATGGTGATAAACCTTCAAGTGGAACTCCTGTCGACAACCAGTTGTATATTATCGCTCCGATTGTGAGCATCGGGGCTGAGTTAGGACATTGGCTTGGTCTTCCTTTGAACATCATCAGCCGTTGGGGCTTTCTAGGATTCTCATCTTGCTGGTTTCTTCTCGATAGCGTTGCGTCGGTATGCTGGTCTACCCACGGGTGGGGACTGAGAGAAGAATATCCCCGTCCGCCCAGTGGCGGGTGTCCAAGACGGTCGGCTTCCTCGGTTGGCTGGCGAGGTCGGTCGGTCCCTCCGGCCGCCCTCCGCCCATTCGTGTGTCCTCACCCGTGCTGTTCCTGGACCCCCGCCGGGCGCCGCTGATGGGCCCCGTATTGATCTCCCCTGGTCATTGATAACCGATCTGTTTGCTCCCCTCCTCTGCCGTCGTCGGGCACATCGTCACTGTCCCGGGCCCATCCGCCCGGTCACGTGATCTGCCCGCAGACACGCAAACGTTTAGTGGACGTGTCGTCTTATCGACAGGGGTCGCATGATGGGCTTTTTATTCGGAAAAGGAGATTCTCTGTGCGTTAAGTTGTCTATTGCTTTATGGATCTGGTCATCATGCGGCTTATTTTGTACGATGCACAAGATCATAGCGTTTGCGTTGATTTTTAACGTTATGTTACTATCGACGCTTATTTAACCGATTTTCCGTTTCACAGTATATCTAACATACATTTTTACTGATTCGCCTGGAATCAAGTATGACTCTGTTCAGCATGTATTGCCGCACGCGGTCAAACGATCGGGTCTCTTGTCATGGAACTGTTCTTTCTGGTCCAGTGTCACGTGATCTGATGGCGGGACGGTCGCTCTTCGAAAGGCCCGTTAGCTCTGTGGGATCGGCGAGCGTCACAGGTGCTCAGTATGACGCTCCCTCATCACCCATTCGCGAGCCGCTCATCTGACCGTTACAGGAATAAGATCAAGTCGTTTTTTGTCCGTGATAGGACTAGTCCAGAGCATTGACGAAGTCGATTACTGATTAGCATTCACTGCCATGTGTGATGTGATTTGGATTTCATGGCGATCCAGGCTTGGCCCCTTGGCCGGTGGCTTGAACCTTTTTTCACATGAGACCCGTTGGCCGACATTTTGTCTGGAGGATCGCCAGTAAAAAGTGGAGCAAAAAGCGGTCGGTGGGATGGGTGCAGGCTACAGCGGGGTTCTGTTTGCTGTATAGGTGTCGCTGCGGAACTAACTCGTGAGAGGTCACGAGACGGGCCGGTCCCACACCGACGGGCCGTTAGCAACGGTAGTCTGGCCAATGCTGGCCGAGGCTGGCGCCGTGCCACCTCGCACCAGACGAGCCGGAGCGTCTGCCCACTTGGTTACCAACCAAGAGGGGACTGACCGCGTTTCACTCTCGCTACTGGGCGGCCTGGACAGTCACCGTGGTGCGTGTTTTCGTCCGCAGGCTAGCCTAGATAGTTGGCCAACTGAGCTATTCCTGAACACATGCGTTTTGGGACTCCTGGGCTGGCACTTAAAGCCGGCGATTTGGCTCATGCCCTGGTACATGGTTTGGAGTTCACAGGGCTGTCATCGCCCGGCGGTTGCTGAAACCATGTATTTCTTGCGGTCGGGGAGGTTCGCGGAAAGCTTGTGGATGAGATTTCCTGGAACTGGGCCCGTTAGTTGTCGCACGTTAAGCTTTCGGTCTCCAACGAATGGTTTTGGTGAGCTGACGATTCTCGGAACTTGGAATAGGAGATTTACGAGTTTCCCGAGCTGGTCTTCCTTACGGAGTGATTCGATGTGCGGGGAAAGGTAGAAGAAAGTTCGATCTTTCTCTTGGAAAATGTGGGCTGAATCTTCCCTTCCAAGGCGATATTGCCGCGCATTTACTCGTATGTTTTACCTTTTTTCGAAATGTTGACTACGATGAAATATGCGCGCTCTAGAACAGACACTAGGCAGCACTCTACCTCAAATCCATAATGATGCCGCTATTTGCGTAGTCCCGCGTTTAGTTGTTGCTTTTTCTGACCGTCTCCCGCAAATGAGTAATTTGTCAGCCCTTTGGTCCATGCCGTGCTGCCCGTCCAATACGCGTTGTTTAGTGTAGCCTTGTAGCAGCTGCAGTGCTCATCGGCTCCTCATCTGACCGTGTGCGTCTCCCTGTTTCTCGCCAGTAACATCACCCACGGCTCCGACTCGGTCAAGTCCGCCGAGAAGGAGATCGCCCTCTGGTTCAAGCCCGAGGAGCTGACCGACTGGAAGTCGGCCATGCACACCTGGGTCTACGAGAACTAGACGACCACCGACCGACCGGAGCGCCCTCTGCGCCGGCGGAGCCGTCAATGGCGCTGCCGCGCGGACATACTGAGAACTCCGACTAATGAATTAGCCGACAGGTGGCGCGGGGATCGCATTTTAGACGATGTGGTTTATGTTGTTTCTGTTTGGACATCTTTATGTGGACAGCATTACCCTGCACGCTTGTAGGGACCAATACACGAAGTCGGAATGAAATGCTGTCTTTCGGGGGTTTACGATCGAATACATTGAGCATGAGTGCGCATAAGCGTAGGAACCATGGGTGCAAGGGTGCAGCTGCACCCACAATATTTCTCCAGTGGGTGCAGACAATGTATTCTGCACCCACAATAATCTGAACCAAAAACCCCTTTTCTCATCAACACTACTTTCCATGCAGCACGGCAAATTCAGGATATGTTGCCCACTATCCATCTTTCGAAGCATTTGCTTTTGTGATGGTCTTCAAAACTTACATTTGTGCTGAAGAAAAAAAAGGAAATGGAGCATGTGATTGAGCACATACCGAGCCGATGACCCACTGTCAAAATTTTTAGCCCGATATCTTCGAAAATGGCTAAGTCGGCCGCTTTTACTTTTTGCGGTTATCAATATTGACAATTTTAACCCTCGCATGTGTGCGGCGTTTTCCAGCTTCTAATGTGTAGGGGGAGGGGGGGGGGCTGATCGGGCTAGAGGTTCGCGGAAAAAACGAGGGTGTTACCCGCGACGAGAGAAAGCCGATGATACCCAATTTTAAGGTCCTATGTCATTGGTTGACCTTCCAGGTCAGGTCAATAACCCAAAAGTCGGGAAAATCGGGACCTGCTAGAACTGCGTAAAGTGAAGCTGTATCGTTTTTTTTCGGGGTGCTGATCACGAATTTCTTGTTAGTTTTGATCACAGATGATTTCTTCATGCATTTAGGCCAGATCGGGTCAGGTCAGGTCAACCATTAGGCGTCTTACCGGCTATCCATAGTAGGTGTCAACTAGGGGAAGCGGGGGTAACACCGCCCCCCTAAGCTTTTCGCCAAAATGAGAGAATATGTGTGAAGTCTCTTGGTAGTTATTGTTTTGGTTACAATATTTAAACATTTTCTCACGTGTTTTACGTAGGTACTTATTTTGCATGCTCCTAAAAGGTTTTCATGTATCACGACTTTTAAAAATACCTTGCATATTTGCTGCCTACAAATTGTGTGGGTAACCCCGCCACCGGTGTTGATGTTAACCCAACCCATTCCTACGAAAGCTTTTAATTGTTCAGAGATCGTGTGCGATGAGTTTCCTGTCGGTAAGTGGTAATTTTCGCAAATAATCGGTAATGGACACCTAAATAGGTATAGGTTCATCAGCTGTTTGCCAGTTTTATACAGCTGGCAAGTGCTTGGTCGGGATGCATGAAAAATATAAAGTAAAAAATCAAATAAGCTGCTTATTCCCGACTTAGGAACATCTACGAACATAAATAAGGCGTGTCTTTGGAGTTTCATCACTTATCACGCTACAAACAGGAAACACCGCAACCTCAATTGGGGTAACACCGCCACGGGGTGGCGGTGTTCCCCAATAAGTGATCACAAGCAAAAATCGTCAGCGGTAAGAATGTACTACACGGTTCAAGCAAACTTATCTTACTGGACAAAGCCGATCAGTTATTTTTCGATGTAATCAAGTAAATCAAAATGAGTCTCTACTTAAAGACATTCAAAAGTGCTCCCAACTCATCGAATTTTTATAAGAGAATGTGCATTTTTCTTTAAATGCCCACATTGAGCTTCGATTACACTGAACACCGGAACACAAATCAGAAGACGCTTACCTGCGTGCGGTCAATAGGAAATAACGGATTTTTACACTTCACATTTCATACTTTCGCCGCCAGATGGGGTGGCGGTGTTTCCCACAGTGGCGGTGTTACCCCCGCTTCCCCTACCACTGCCGGCGTCGTAGCATGTTACGAAGGCACTAAACTACTTCGTTAACGTTCAAATGGGTGCTAAATTCGAAATCAGCCCGAAAAAAACTACCCTAGAAACATGTAATACTCGAAAAAGTGAACCGAGGTCATCAAAGGTCAGTGACCTGACCTGACCTTCAGGTGACCTTCACAACCACCGTGATGCATGGGAGGAACATCATTTCACATGTTTGAACGTCTACAATCACAAAAAGACTGGAAACGCGCGGATAATGTGAGCTGACATAGGCCAAATCGCGATTCCGGCCGAACATGGTCTCGAGAATCAGGTCACAAGTCAAAGGTCTTTTGGGTCAGGGTCATGAAATTTTCAGAGTAGGTGTAAAACTAATCAAATCGAGGTTGCTTAAATTTTCGTCGCGATCGGCCGCTTTTTGCGCGAGTTATTTGCGAAAAACCATGGGGGCTCATCCTAGCCACCCACACATGCGAGGGAATTAATGCTTCCAAATGCACTTATCGGTCGGTACCTTTTCGACATGGTATACACTAGAGGTGGTAAAAGATGAAAATTTTGGGAACTAGACTCGAACCAGACCCGCGGCTGGACATTTCTGGAACCAGTCGGAACCAGTCTTAGTTGGAAACGGAACCAGTTGGACCCGTTTCCCAAAAGTCAATTAATACAAACTACTTGTAGGAATCATAGTTGCATCATGCAAAACAGCCTATTTCCCACTGGGAATACTCATGAGCTACTGTGTGCAAAGAAACATTCACTTCATATTTTGTAATAATGTGTAGTGTGCAAGATGTATAGTTTATGGTAGGACCCGGTTGGGCCCGTCAGAAAATTTCCAGGAACCGGTCTGGACCCGGGCCCAGACTGGTTCTTTGGACCGGGTCCTCGGGTCCACATTTTGCCACCACACCCCTTCAAAGCTCGTAACGAGCCTTCGCTCGGGTGTCGCTCCCTACCCCCCCCCCCCCCCCCCGCCGCTTCACCGGCCATGGCTGGATTTCTGCACCCATGCACCCACAATGTTCCAGCCGTTCCTACGCCCATGTGAGTGCGGACAGCTGGAGCCTGGGCGATGGCTAAGGCCTTCAGATGCCGTGACGCAAAACACAAGGAAGGGGCAACGTAGTGTGGATACCAGCTCTAGCTCGAACACCTTGAGCCAGGACCAGTTAGCCGTTTTATCTCGACGCTGTAGCTTCTTCCATACACTGCCTGTATTCTACCTGACCCCCATCTCGCTGTGTGCGGCGGTCCTCGCTCTGTTCAACGAAAGGCAGCGGGGAGCCAGCAAATAAGTTGTGTGCTGATAAAAACCAGCTTCACGTATCGAGAAGAAAGATCAGATTCCAGTCAGCTAAACTCCGTCGTGGCTGCGGAATTTGTTTATGTCGCGCCCTCTAATAGGTTATGGCAAAACAGTTCGTATTTCTGTGTATTTGCTCAGTTTTATGTTTTAGTAATTACTTAGTCGCTTACTTATGCTGAGCTAGACGGCTCAAAGCGACGGAGAAGGTGTCTAAAATGAAATTTCATAAGTATATTATGTCATTTCATCTTTTCTAAGACAGCCTTCGTCAATCGACGAAATGGCTTCTGATGGAGCCGCTAACTATAACTAATCGGGGTACGGACGATAAAGGAGAAGGGTGCCGTGCATTTGATACTCAATAGGCAACTTATTGCAGGATAATTTTTAGCCAGCCGAATGATTCGTTATCCGAGAGCCTCGAGGCTCCACCTGTTGGAGGTCCGTGTATCATCATACGTTGATGCTAACGTAGATCCTACAAAACCTGGGGATTAGCGTTCAAGATGAAAATGGACGGTACCGCTAATGTAAATCTGATTCTACGTGATTCGTTGGCCTGATACACGGTGGGGAGTATGGCTCGCGCCTCGACCGTTTTTCATCATATTACACGGACTTCAAAGCACTGAGCACCGTTCTCTCTGGGTTTGGGGTAGCCTTCACTTTTTCCCAGGACATTATTGGAGAGTAGGTGTTTGGTTTCTTTCTGACTACACTTGCCCTTCATTGTAACCTTAAATAACTCCCTGAGTATATCATGTAATTCAACATACATACATACATTCATGCATGAAACCCTAAAACAAATTTGAGAATTATTTCTTCGTTTTTAGTCGATGTCTAAAGGGAAGGGATGCATCCGGTGCTTCGCTAGTACTCCAGATATTGGCGACCATCAGTGATGTCTAGTCATCAGAGCAGGAGGTGCTGAGGCCGGCAATAAGCGAGGCGGTCGGGTTACTAGGTAGAATGCGATGATGCCCGCCGTCTCCCCAAATACAGCCGCCCTGTTCAGTGTTCGACGAGGGAAATAGATTCGATCCATCCCTCCATCCCTAACGCCGCCGTGGCCCCATCTGCTGTACCCCACCATAAAACACACGTGTGTGTGTGTGTGCGGCACTCCGCCTGAGAGGACCCTCTTCATACGAGACCAATCCACGTCCCCATAACCCGGGGCGGCCGCCGGTCGGGGCCCTGCAGGCGCCAGCGGAGCTCAGAGCAGCCAGTGTCTGAGACTCCCCGGAGGCACACACCGAGCCCATACCGCCCTGTTTATGGCATCCCTGGCGACGCGACGGTCATAAACGGCTGGCCGCCTCTCGGCCGACGTCTGTGCGTGCCCTGGGTCTCCGCACCCTCCCCGTGGGTACCCCCCCCCCCCCCCGACGGCGCTGACTGGCCTGCGCCGTGTCATGATCGTTGGCGGCGGCTGTAAAATCGCAGTCGACTGGCGGTGCTTTTTGTGCGCGCCGCTGCGCCGAATTTAGTCGCCGGCTCGTCTCGGAAGTACCCGCCGCCGCGTCGAAGACGACGCGCGTCGTAAACTGGCGTCGGCCCGTCCCGGCGGATACGGATGACGGCGCCGGGCAGTTGCGCGTTCGAAGAATCGGGGTTTGCTTTGGAAAATGGTGAGGTTTGATTCGAAGAAACATTCGTGATACAACGCTTGTCTCATTTAGCCCTTACCCGTCTGTGAACCGGGGAGGCTGTGCCAGCGCGGCGGTCTCATCACACTCTGTGGAAACGGTCAAACCAGCCAAACGTCCTGTGGATCTTGGCCGCGGAGAATGGGCCCAAATCAAGTCTCGTTATCGTATTCACTACTTAGTGAATACCTGTCCACTGTGATAACGGGAACAGGATATGCCTCGTATCCATGACTTCATGAGACAGAGATCCGACTGCCGCTGGCCGCTGCGCTGACAGTGACGTGAGTGTTGACCGTTTCCACAGAGTGTGATGAGACCGCCGCGCTGGCACAGCCTCCCCGGTCCGTAGGAGTTGGGGGGGGGGGGGGGGCAGTTGCGGGAAGCGGGTTATCTCA
The DNA here is from genome assembly GCF_019059575.1 of Amphibalanus amphitrite. Classification (NCBI taxonomy): domain Eukaryota; kingdom Metazoa; phylum Arthropoda; class Thecostraca; order Balanomorpha; family Balanidae; genus Amphibalanus; species Amphibalanus amphitrite. The sequence continues at coordinate 80,908 of NW_024883072.1, read as the reverse complement.
GCCGGCTGTTGGACGCCGGTGCTTTGTCGTCCCTGCCGCTGGCCGTGACCGTTAGTGGCTGAATGGCGTCATCCGGACGGCAGCTCGTCGTGGCGACGATGGTTCGTGGTCTGGTACTTTCGGTGGTGGTCGCTGACTGGTCTGGCTGTGGTCACACTGGTCCCGTTGTGGTCTGATTGGTTTACCTGTGGTATGAATGGTCCGGTTGTGGTCTCTTCTTTAGTCATTTTATTTAGACAGCCAAGGTTTTACTAGCCATTAAAAAAGAAACAACAAATTTATGTAGGTATGGCGTAAAGGCCTGGCTACACTATGCGTTTTCTTCGTGCGTTTTTTGCGTGTTTGCGTGTTTTGCGTGATATCGTTCTAGAAAAAGGAACGATATTACGTTTTTGTGATGTTTTTCACCTTAAATTTTAGTTACATAAGAGTTATATTAGCTTTTGTATATAACCAAAGTAAAAATCATATTGTTTATAACTTTTTTCCTAGAACGATATTACGCAAAACACGCAAACCTGCAAAAACGCACGCAGAAAACGCATAGTGTAGCCAGGCCTTAATAATGTGAGAGCCGAGACGTTTCTTGTCTCATCTAAATCCAAGTCCGCAATGTAGAAATCGCTATGTTCGTCACACACTGCACTCTGAATATTGTCCCCGCTTTGTTATCACGACTCACGAGCTTTATCGAGAAACGTGATCAGAGCATGTCACGAGGAACATGCTCGTAGGGCATGCGCTTATGATGGATTAGCTGCAGACTCTAATGACGCCATGCGGCACAATTAAACGTTTTTACACTTCGTTTGCTTACTCAGTTAGCCGCTGTGGTTAGCCTACCGGCTCTGTGTGTGTTCTACCTCGCCCATCCCACGGCTATGACCACCCTCTCATCACCACACCACCGTCAGCCCCCTCACAACTCATTCAGAGCTCTCCGCCCGTCGGCGGCGCAGCTGCAGTGTTTACAAATTCGTGTGTCGCCGGGCCAGAGGCACGTCCGCCTCCATGACCGGCCGCGGCCCGTGCAGTGTTTACCGGTCTAATCAGCGCCCTATCACAAACGAGCCCTCCTCTGGGCTGGCCGTTCAGTTCCATCGGGAAAAATCGTAACCCGAGCTGCTGTCTGTATGGGCGACTTCAGCAGGAGTTTTGCTATCGGGAATGACGAGAAAACAGTCGAGTGAGATTTCTGATCAAACGGCAGCAGACATCACACGGAATGGGCGATGATGGCACGCATGTATTATACTGAAAACGAGACCAAGATGACTTCACACCAGCATATGCAGTATGCACTCCATCGAACATACCAGCGCTGCGTGCACGACTCAAAGCGCTCTGCAGCAGCCCCATACGCGCTCGACACCGAGAGCGTATCTCTGGATTATTAGCGCCCCTAATTGGCTGAGGCGCGGTCTCGCTCTCGGTGGGTGAGCCTTGTCACCCGGCCGGGGCCGGGACGCGCACACACCACTGCACTGCGCCCGGCGGTCAGCAGAGTATAAATACAGCGTGCAATGCTGACGGGTTGTACCAGTCATCGGCCACGTATATAAACACGGTCACTCTGTGACCACAGCGCACAGAGTTCGCCGGCACGCCCAGTGCAAACTCATCGAGCCCTCATTAAACCAATGGCAGTCACCCAGTCCGCGAATAATGCACAGAGAATGGCTCGGTGCGGTCACGCGCTATGCACTTCCTGGCTACCTACAGCAGATACAAAACAAACATAAATAATCTCGCGTAGTGCGGGCAGGCGGGACACTCTAGCGACCTCCCCGTAGCTCAGTAATCAGACCATAAATCAGGTTTCATACCAGACCAGACCAGACCACGGTCGGTTCATATACGGGTCACGCTGGACCTCACGTTGTATAATAGAGAGGGAGGGTGGGAGTAGAGTTTGAGCGGCGTCCGGGACGCGACCGGCAGCTGATGGCCACCTGACGGCAGCGTAAACCACCAGAGGACACGTTCCAGCACTGTTCTCAGTGCCTCGGGCGGGAGTACGGTCCAGCCCGGCCCTCGACCTCAGCGGAGGCAGCTCGTACACGCAGCGGACGAGTGTAAAAACATGTGTCGCGCACTGACTGGAACGCTCTTTCGACAGGATTGGATACAAACGGCGATACTGGACTGTGTTACATCAGGCTGTGCAAACGACACTGTGAACTGTCGGTGTCAGCGACAACGTTTGCCACTGTGACACAAAGCCGTCCTTTTACGTCCACAGACCCGGGCTCATACGCGTATCAACCACATCTCAAACACTCACACGCAGCAACGCACCCTGCGCTGGCACTAATAGCACCGCACCGATAACCCCTCGCACTATCAATGCCCGCGCGGCGTCGCATTCATTCCTATCACATGGGATGACTGTCCTGAAGCCTCAGATGATACGGCGGCCCGCTGGCCCCCTCTGCATCGTCACCACACCGGGGGAGCGCCCACAGTCCGCGGCGCGCTGATGATTCGCAGACACACCGTCCCTCTCCCCTCGAGTCCAAAGGTGCGCCGGTTCAGAGCGTCCCGACCGGGCTCTGGTGGACCGCCACCCCTTCAGTTCGGCCCCAGCCACTACCAGACGCGTCCGTCATCGGTTTGCGGTCGGAAGTCTGCAGAGGTTTCCGGTCCCGGCGTCTGGTGTGCGGTTATGTGCGCGGTGATCACAGACGAATGGCCAGCACAACCACCGTCTGGTAACCGTCTAAGAACCGTCTGGTAACCACCTGACCACATAGCAGCCACCTACACACCCCGGTATGAGTTCCGGTCACTATAGAGTCGTCTCGACTTCGCGCAGTGACTCAACTCGCTCACATCTTGGTGGCACGGTAGAAGTTGTCGTCGTTTGGCGACATGCCGGCGATGTAGTGACCCGAGCCGAAGTCGCACCGCTCTGAGGCGAACGACGGCGGGTAGGGCAGCACCTCCTCGAAGTTGCTCAGCTTGTTGAGGTTGTAGATGGGCGGCATGTCCACCGACTCGTGTTTGACAAACAGCTGACGCTCGTTGTCGGTCGTCGTGGAAACGGAGGCGTTGCCAACCGAGTCGGCCAGGGACGCTGGAAAGAGAGACAGGCGAGAGTTAATAACGGTCAGAGTGAACGGGTCACTGGGGCTGAAACAGGTCACCAGGGATTGAAGAGGTCACCGGGGCTGCAAGAGGTCACCGGGGCTGTGAGAGGTCACCGGAGTCGCGAGAGGTCATCAGGGCTACAAGAGGTCATCGGACCAGCAGGCGGCAGGAAATGCCAGCCCAGCCCATCCATGGTCCGGTCCAGTTCATGATCCTCCTCCAAGTAAATGTAAATAAACACATGACAATGCGGTTGTTGTTCCCTGAGCAGTATGTCTATTGGTGTAACTGCATCCCACTTCAACATTCTAATTTACCCCTCGAGTAGGAAGATATTGTAATATGTACGGAACGGTAGCATTTTTACACATCACTGTCCGAGACTGAAACTGATACTGCAAATAAAACGATACTGACGAATATACACAGCGCCACAAAACATAGAAACACGTGCTCCATCGCAGCGAATGGTACCCATCCACTTTTTATTTCCCGATCGGCCAGCCCGGCATTGCGATCATAAACGCTTTCAACATCAGCTCGCTACTGCACTGCCAGCTAGTGAGGTCCATCTGCCTGTTGATCGACGGCCGTACATAAACAAGGCACATTGATGGTGGCTGGGTCACTATTTCCACACCGAAAAACGAATACGACCTGAGAGCGAAGGACGTGCATCGAACGAAAATGACTCACAAAGTGCCGCAATGTCCGCCGTATTTCGGTCCTAGTGTGCCACTTCTGAGCAATAAGTGATCCACCTTCGGCACCTCCCACCTTTACGTACGGGTTGACCGAATTAGAAGGCACCATCCACATGAGTCCAGTATAGACATCGGGTCCCTACATCGACGGCATGTCTAGGTGAAAGACGCCGGCTGTTATCACCACATCCTTCTGAAGCTCTCTGACTGAGAGGCTGACTGACTGACTGACTGACTGACTGACTGACTGACTGACTGACCATGATCAAATGACTGGCTGACTGAACCGGTCACCGGCCGCCCTGTAGGTATCCGTTCAGCGCTAGAAGATAATGACCAGTCACCAGCCCCATTAGTTTCCAGGTCATGTCGGCCAGTCTCGCTGTTCTACTGATCCGAAGGTAACAGATAATTTGAGCGGTTATCAATGCCGTTTATTTACTTTAAGGCTTAACAATTTACGTTTTGTGTGTGCATACGATGATCTTCATCAGTTGGCCATAGCTGCTTATCGGTTTGCCCCGATTAGGGTCCGACTAAGATATTTAAATAAGCTGAATGAATAATGAATGAAAGTTAGTACAAGTCAAAATAAACTTATTCAAGCTTATGTTTCATGTGGGCTATAGAATTCAAACTAATTACTTTCATTTCACATCATCTCCACTTCATACGAATACGATACATACATGCGTATTACTTTAGATACCATATAGGTATTCGAGACACTATCGTTTCCGCCGTTCGTCGATCTCCATAGGTCGTGTGTCAGCAGCCGCTGTAAAAACACAGCGGCAATCACACCCGATTGACTGTAGCCAGTAACCACCATGGCCTACAGCGAAGGATCATAACAGCCCATGTTAAGAGCACTCGCCTTTGCAGTATCCCCCATCCACTCCCGCCTATCTCCCGTCCTATGTCGGCGCTTCTCTATCCTGTCTACAGTGCACTGCAGTGGCTCGGTCGGCCGCTCCGTGCAGCGCCTCGGCACCCTGCCCCGGTGGAGCGGCGGCCCGCGTACCGTCCCGGTCATCTGGGCAGTGTCAGCCGGCACCCGACAAATACAGAGCGGTGTGAGTGCGGCCGAGCGCGGCCGCGACCGGTGTTAGCTGCTGCGGGTGTCGCCGGTCTGTCAGCAGTGGCCGCGGGTGGGGCGGACGACCCGGGGGACAGGTGGGGGCCCAGGGGACCAGAGAGAAAGTAGGCTGCAGAGGTAGGTGTGGTAAAGGAGTGGAGATAACGGGTCAGGTGTGAGGAGAGGCAGAACAGAGCGGAGAGGAAGCGAAAATGGTGTATGGAGTGTTAAAGATATGATAATAAAACAGGTCTGATATTAAAACTATAGAGGAAGAGCGTCGAGGATGAGAGACGATGATATGATGGAGACGGTGAAACGGTTATAGACGATTATAAAGAACTGCAAAGAGAGAGGTAGGAAGAGAGAGAGAGAGAGAGAGAGAGAGAGAGAGAGAGAGAGAGAGAGAGAGAGAGAGAGAGAGAGAGAGAGAGAGAGAGAGAGAGAGAGAGAGAGAGAGAGAGAGAGAGAGAGAGAGAGAGAGAAAGGGAGAGAGAGAGAATGGGGAGGAGGAGGAGGAGGAGGAGGAGGAGGAGGAGGAGGAGGAGGAGGAGGAGGAGGAGGAGGAGGAGGAGGAGGAGGAGGAGGAGGAGGAGGAGGAGGAGGAGGAGGAGGAGGAGGAGGAGAAGGACGCGATTCCCGGGTCCGGCGGCTGCAGCGGCCGCCGCGTGGTTGCCTGGCTCCGAACTGCACCACAAACAGTCCGTTTCGGCTGAATCATCTCGGCCGCCACTGAGTGTTCACTCCACCGAGAACCGGCCGGCTGCTATTCTCAGAAAACTGGGCGCAGACGATGAGCAGACAACAGGCGGCGCACACTGGTCGGAAACGCTCCAGCGAGAGGCCAGCGGCCTTTCCGCAAAAGTTTTTTGCTTGTGATTCCACAACTAGTGAAGCAAACTTCATAAAACTTTGCATACCTTCTCTGTCATATGTAAGCTATCATTTGGATGTCAAGCACTAAATATATGACATGAATCTGTTAAGTTATGACGTCATAATTGAGTATAATACAGGATCTAGCACCACTTTAAGTCAACAAGGGAAATTGGGAGCTGCTATTCGGGCACCGGGAATGGTTTCATGCACTCCTTGCAAGGTCCAGTGCTTGACTTTAGCATTGTTGACTTTGCGTGACGTCATTTATGACGTCACTAAGGCCATGTAAGTTTTTCGTCAATAACTCCTGATCAGATGGAGCTAGAGAGTCGGGAAAGCCACCATTGGACTCAGGAAGACCTGCCGAATCGAATGATATGCGATATAACCTCCTTCGACCATTTTCGTGACCTGAGGAGCTCCGACCTGACCTTGACCCGAGGTTAACACCTTAACCCTCGCCGGCACAGGGGGGGTTGATGCACCCCCCCCCCCTAAGGTTTTTCGCGAATAACTCACGTAAAAAGCGGCCGATCGCGACGAAACTTTCAGTACCCTCGCATTGATCAATTTTACACGTTCCCTGAAAATTTCATGACCCTGACCCCAATGACCTTTGACCTGTGACCTATTTTCCGTGACCGTGTTTGGCCGAAATCGCGATTCGGCGTATGTCGGCTCGCATTAGCCGCGCGTTTGCAAGCTTTTCGTGGTTTCAAACGTTCGAACATGTGATTTGATGTTGCTCCCATACATTAGGGTGGGTGTCAAGGTCACCTGAAGGTCAGGTCAGGTCATTGACCTTTGGTGACCTCGGGTGACCTCGGTTCACTTTTTCGAGTTTTACATGTTTCTAGGCTAGTTTTTGGAGCGGAATTCGAATTTAGCAACCATTTGAACATTTACGAAGTAGTTTTGCTGTCTTCGTAACATGTTACGAAGCTGTCAGAGGCGGTTGACACGTATTACGAATACCCGTCACAACCCCTACCGGTTGACCTGACCTGACCTGACCCGACCTGGTCTAAATGCTTAAAAACATCATCTCTGATCAAAACTAACACGATATTCGTGATCAGCACCCCGGAAAACCACATAGCAGCCACACTTTACGACTTTCTTACAGGTCCCGATTTTCCCGGTTTTCGGGTCATTGACCTGACCTGGAAGGTCAACCGATGACCTAGGACCTTAAAATTGGGTATCATCGGCTTCGTCTCGTGACGGGCAACACGCTCGTTTTTTCCGCGAAGCTCTAGCTCGATCAGGGGCCAAACGCGAGGGGGAGGGGTCGTACCAACCCCCCCCCCCCTTGTGCCGTCGAAGGACGCAAAATGGCCTGTGCCGACGAGGGTTAAGTTGACTTCACCCGAACACCAAGTATAGCATTCAACGCGCCTGAGCTAGACAAACACGATGATGCCAAAATCGCGGCAGTGCGACCATTTTTGGCAAAGTAATTAACCTAAAACCGAGCCCGTGCCTTGTGGCACTTACCTGACCTAAGAGGTCACTGGCTGACCTAAGACCTTAAAATCGGGTAGTACCTAATTTTTGCGTCTTATAACGGCACACAAGCTTGTTTTTTTCGCGAGGCTCTAGCTCAATTAGAGGCGAAACGGCGAGGGAGTTGTACCAACCCTCCCCGGTCAATGTAGAAAACCAATCGGTCCGGCCAGGGTTAAATACCGGAATTGTGATCTAATGTAAAAAGACGGCCCAAGGTAACCCGACGTCAGTGACAGGTGTCCTATATTTGCAGCGTCTTATATTCACGAAGGTTTCAATTTCCACTTTCTTCAGCCGAGTGATGGTTGTCAATAGCAAGGCTCTCTAAATGCAAGCCGTAATCGCCACGCAATATGTGGAAGGCTTTTGATGTCAATACATACATAAGTGCATACATAGTTAAAACGCGCTTTTCACAAAATTCATAAACTCAAGTGCATCTGTTTTTAATGACCAGTCAACTACGCATGGATGCGTGCAGGCCACACAGGTCAGCGACAGCGTAAGCCGGGCGCGGCGGCCGAGCCGAAACTGGAGCGGGGCGGGCGGTAGTTGGGTAGGAAGAGCGGCTCCTGCAAATTTTGCGCAAATATGCGCAATTAGCTTTTATGTTGCCCTGGTGTAAATTTAAATCCTACTTCATCTCACAAAAAATCAGAGTGGAACTAGATGGGACTACCTGTTGTTTCCTTACCTAAACTTTGCAGTTATATTCCAGAATCACTGTAGGAGAGCCTTCATAAAAAAGCTATAGTACATCTTAGTTAGGGAAAAAGTATGCCAAAAATTTTGCACTGACCAGTCGGCAACTTCATAACGAACATTTTGATGCATAATATGTGGGATTTCAATTTGGTGTCTATCAGCAATAAGACTCTGAATATCCGGCTCACGAAACCTCTTGCTCCGCGTCAGTTTCCGAGTTCTGGGATACCCCATCTTCGGGGGGCTGATTGCAGCTATTTTTGGTCACCCGGATTAGTTTTTTTGGCCTAAGTATAATAATTTGATCAATTTCAAATCGATCTATATAAAAAATAATCCGAAACTCCGGAATCGCCCGTGGCCTCTCGTGAGGGCGTTTCCGACCAGTGTGCGGCGCCGGGCGCGGGTGGGGCACCCGGTGGGTCTCGGCTCGAGCGCGGGTGGGGCTCACGGCGAACCTCGCGCAGGCGGAACCAGCCGTCGCCGAACCCCTCTGCACTCTGAACAGAGAGCGTCAGGTGACCCAACTTCTGATCATTGGCTGAATGTGTAATGGTGCAGACTTGGCGCGCTAGATGGTGAATAATAGATAAAAGGTTTCAAGGAAATTAGCGGAAAACTTTGAAGGTGGAGTAAGTTGGTGGGCGGTCAGCCGATAATGCGTTTGCTTTAGTTATTTAACACGTTGGCTGGTCTCTTCCTGCTTCCTCAAACGAACTTAGTATTATCGGCTAGCTGAAAGAAATATGACAATTGAATAGAGCATGAGTTAATATTTAATCTTCTGGAAAGCATTTTAGCCACAGCCGTTCAAGATTAGCCGCAATTTGTTTTTTTTTTTCAAGCCTAGCAAAATGCCTCTAAAAAGCTTGTCCAAGAATAACAAGAATGGCCTACCCAATAACCAATGATCTGCTAATGCGTTTGCAACATGTCAGATCACCTGAGCCGTTACGGCATAGGCACGGCACGACGGGTACGCGCTGAATGTCGGTGCGACCTCTGTGTCGGTGCTGACAGCCTATTTGTGCACAGTTCACACCTGACAGACCAGTTGACGGCATCAGTAACGACACTGTCGCGCGTCCCCTCCGACAAAAACGCGCATTAACATGGCGACTGGACAAACAGTGAGGCGTGATTGGGTCATCAGTCATTCGACTCGAGTGGAGTGAAAGAAACGTTTGCATCGTCTGAAACAAAATGCGGCGAGCGGATAAGCAGTTCAGGGTGAGAATACCACCATACAGAAAGTTTGTCCCCCTTAACCCGCGCCCTGGTGGGGTCTGTTTATAACGCGACCTGGTGGGGGGGGGGGCTATTTTTTGCCCCCCCTCGTATCTCCGAAACTACTGGACGGATCCGCAAAATTCAAACAGCGTTCGAAAGGCCTGTCAAATTTGTCGAGGGAAACCAAATTTCATTGACCTCCGGGTCACCGATGACGTCACAGGTCAGGTCAAAGATGAAATGTTTCACCGTTCACGGGTCATCTAGGGAATGCGCTATAACACCGAAGAAAACGCATTTTGTCGAGAATCAGCGATAGGGCGTCAGTTGCCTAGTACATATATTGCTATAAGAGGTCACTGACATTACCAGGTCACAGGTCAGGTCACCAAGGGTCACAGGTCAGGTCACATGAACCTAACTTTAGGTACTAAGGTTGTGCGATGCATGTTTTATGGCCAATTTTTCATTTCCAACTCAATGGTGTTGGTTATAAGACTATCAGGTACGGCTTAGGCCACTTTCTGGTGGAGGTCAGGTCAAGGTCAGGTCAAAAAAGGTCAAATTTCAAAGTTGATATTTTTGCATAAAATGGGTATTGATTCGATGCAGCTCGTCACGGGGAGTCTAATGGTGGTCTTTGTTTTGCGCTACGAGGTCTAGAATTGCAAAAAATTGAGTTTGAAAATTTGACGTCATCAATTTTGAACAGTTTTTTCGCTGTAACTTGGCCAAAAAAAGAGGTATCGATCTCAAATTTGGTATGTAGATAGAAGGCGGTAAGTACTATCACATATATTCCGGTTTTTTCGAAATTCAAAAAACTTTTTGGATTTTTCGGCTATTATGATCAAAAAATCTATTTTTTGATTTTTGGGGGTCAAAATCCAAAAATTTCAAAAATCCGAGATAGCAGTTTTGTAGCCCTGTCAATTCTACAGCTTTTATATGTCTTTATCGTTTTTCTGTATTTGCAAAGCTATAGGCCTGACAGCTCTGCCCGCGAAACCCTTTTTTGGGTCGAAAACGGCAGAACATGACGTCACTCTGACGTCATTTCCGGCCAACCTATCATAGCCTTTGGATAAATTTTTGGTCACAATGTGTAAAATTGATGTCCGGGAGGGTACTGAAAGTTTGGTGACGATCGGCGCAGCGGTTCTGGAGATATATCGAAAAGTCTGGAGGGGGGGGCAAAAAATAGCCCCCCCCCCACCAGGGCGCGGGTTAAATCCTTTCCGCGGCTCAATGATCATCAGTCATAGATTCTGGAGTAATGGCTTCAAGATAGCGGATGCAATGATTTAGTTTCAGCTTCTGACGCTAGATGGCAGTGCAAGAACGCCTGCATGTATGCTGTGCCGCAAGGCCTACCTGACGCCTATCTGACCAGTGGCCACGCGTGCATACACGCAGCCTATATCTATGATGTATCTTCCACATCTCGAGCCGCTAGGAAATTGAACCCAGCCAACAACTTGTGCATGCCTTCGTTGGTTAGTGCACCTGTTGGTGAGCTACCCACCTCTGTTGTGGCCGAACTCGAAGGTGTTGTTACCCACCTCTGTTGTGGCGGAAGGTGTGGTTACCCACCTCTGTTGTGGCGGAAGGTGCTGTTACCCGTTGTGGCGGAGGAAGGCGCTGTTACCCACCTCTGTTGTGGCGGAAGGTGTTGTTACCCACCTCTGTTGTGGCGGAAGGCGTTGTTACCCACCTCTATTGTGGCGGAAGGTGTTGTTACCCACCTCTGTTGTGGCGGAAGGTGCTGTTATCCGTTGTGGCGGAGGAAGGCGCTGTTACCCACCTCTGTTGTCGCGGAAGGTGTTGTTACCCACCTCTGTTGTGGCGGAAGGTGTTGTTACCCACCTCTGTTGTGGCGGAAGGTGCTGTTACCCACCTCTGTTGTGGCGGAAGGTGTTGTTACCCACCTCTGTTGTGGCGGAAGGTGCTGTTACCCACCTCTGTTGTGGCGGAAGGTGCGGTTACCCACCTCTGTTGTGGCGGAAGGCGTCGTTACCCACCTCTGTTGTGGCGGAAGGTGCGCGGCAGGCTGGGCGCGCTGCGCTGCGACACCGAGGCCACCTCCATCACCTCCTGGATGTGCAGCATGTCCTCGAGCTGCTCGCGGCGGCTGTCGCGGCCCGCCTCCCTGAAGTCGCGCCTCCCCAGAGAGGCTGTTGAGCAGCTGTACATGTTGGCCACGCCGCTGGACGTGGATGCGTACATCCGGTCTGCCGGGTAGACAGAGTGTGGTTGGACTCTCTATTCCCTCTCTCTTTCTCTCTCCCTCTCAAACCCTCACTTTCTTTCTCACTCTCTTCTCACTCATTCACTTTCCCTCCTTCCCTCTCTCCTCTTTGTCCTTCCTTCCTCTATCCCCCTTCCCTCGAGAAATGCAAAAATAATCATGACAATTTAAGTGGTCGATTACGGGGTATAAAGCCAATAAGCAGTACCGGTGTGGTCTCGTGGTTTATTTGTCAGTTCGGTACTCGATACGTGGAGTGCGGACTGCGGTCTAGTCGCTGGAACCGGTTTATCTTCAGCACTGGAGTATTTGCTCTCGGAAAACATCCTGTTCGGAGACCTTGCATCGTCTATGCTTCACTTCCACAATTACGTCAGTATGCAGAACATGCGGAAGACATTTATCAGATGTCAATAACTGTGCGATCAGTGGATTTTGTGAGCCCGGGATGAGCTTCTTACAGCTCTGGCGATTGCTATTCTTGAGAGCGTGGATCTTAAACGTCTGCCGCACATTGAAGTCGCCCTTGTAAAGGCGGAAATAGAAGCGGCTCCGAGCGACCCTGATTCACTGACCTCTCTTGGCCTCGCTGCGCTTCTTGTAGCCCGCGCAGCAGCTGCAGTAGAAGCAGGAGATGATGATGACCAAGACGAGGGTGATGAGGGCTCCCGCTGCCACGCCCAGCACCAGAGGCAGGCTGCGGAACACAGACAGATAAAATTGTAATTTGTAGTGACGGCTATTTGCTAATGGTCCTAAATACGCAGGTAAATAATTATTTACCTTTGGGTTGAATTATAAAGCACGCGGGCGACATTTGGCCAACACAACGACTTTTCTAGAGTTAAATCGTGTTCACATGTCGCGTGGGGTTTCTCCTCTCCTTAACCCATCTCTGACGTCAGCAATGTGAGACGAAACCGACGCAGACACCGACCGCGCCACGCCAATAACAACAGTCGGCACGCCGCACGCGCTCTATTCCTCGCTCAGTAATTGCCGCAGAAAAACTCCCGACAGTTGGGTAATCGTATCAATCAGAGCGGTCCGCGCGTGGTGTTCTGCTGCAGAGTTTGGTGTGCCGGGGCTGCTGGGCGGTCGCTAGGGTTGTTCTGGGTTGGAGGGCGGGGGCAAGGAGGATGACGCATGAGGTTGGGGTAGACGATGGTGATCTATCTGGTGCCAACTCAGGCGCCGGTCACCCTAATAGAGGCCAGTGGTCGAAGAGAAGCCACACTGGTGCCATTGCACGTTGGCACGGGGGGACGAGTTTCAGTGGACAAAATGATGTGACTACAATCATTACACTGACCAAAATGCTGGCGTATCACATTACTGTTTTACATCATTTTGGGCAGCTAAAAAAGACACTACCTATGTCGCATGCATGTTTCAAATCCATACTGTACCAACAATATCCAGAAGCGTTTTGTAAAACATCCAGCAATTAGCAGGCCCAATTACGCCGTTTAATGTCCTGACCGTTAGCGAATGATTGAAGCAGATAGCGATGTTAACAAGGCTTTATCCTGTCCCGTCAGGCTTAGTGTGCGGATAACATCGAGCTTTGTTTGCGATGGCTTTGATCTCATTAGCATTACCGCATTGTGCTTTAGCGGGCGAAATTACTCGTACACGTAAGGTGTTTTATATTTGTGCCATTATTTACATAGTTTTGTGGTAAGTCGTGAGATATACAATACATCATACATTCTCTGTTGTTAAAACTGGATCTTATTTGGCAATACCTTAATAAACATGTTGTTTTAGCACTAATGGAGATTTCAGTTTTTGCCAGCTACCATGTCCTGATTTGGATATAAAACAATATCAGGGATTCCTGACGCGTCGATTGCAAGGTCATTAGTAGATTCAAGAATCTATCTTACTATTTGAACAGGATCCATCTGTCTGTCTGTCTGTTTGTCCGCCACGCCGTGTAGTGGGTTCAATTTAGCCGGCCTACAGGGCAGACGGTATATCGTAGGGGGTTGAAATTTGCACACCTTATAGGTGACAGAGCGGGTCAGTGCCTTTTCTAGGTTTCCACTCGCTGGGGTGCACGGTTCGCGCGTGGGGCGCGCTGGAAGAACGCCAATGAAATTTTGATCGGTTCGTAGATCTTCATTGAGAGCCGGGGTCGACAAACTTACTGAGCTAAATGCATGCCGATCGGCGGCGGGTGCCTCGCATTGAAGGATGGTGAAATTATTGATTTTGATAAATGGTGGCGAAAAAATGTGTTGATTGTTGCTAAATGGGTACAGTTTGTGATAAGATTGTACAAATGAATCGCGTTTGCCGCAATGCGTCACATTGGTCACAGGGCGTCATTTTTGCCGCAAATCGCACAGTTTTGTCAAATATGGTCCGATAAGGGTACAATTTGTTGCCAGGATACATGCTCAGCCAACAGGTTCAGATGCGCCGCGTTTGTCGCAATGCGCCACATATGCCACAAAGCGCCATTTCCGACAAATACGATTAAGCGTAATGGAATGGCACGAATAGGGGCAGGGCTGGGAACACTTTAAGTATGGTTTTAATACTTATTGGATCCAATTGGTCTGTGACCTGACATGACCCAGCGGTATTGGTTGGGGTAGGGGTAGGGGTAGAGGTAGGGGTAGGGTAGTGGTAGGGTAGGGGTAGGGGTAGTGGTAGGAGTAGTAGTAGGGGTAGGGGTAGTGGTAGGGGTAGTAGTAGGGGTAGGGGTAGGGGTAGTGGTAGGGGTAGTGGTAGGGGTAGTGGTAGGGGTAGTGGTATGGGTAGTGGTATGGGTAGTGGTAGGGGTAGTAGTAGGGGTAGGGGTAGTAGTAGGGGTAGGGGTAGGGTAGTGGTAGGGGTAGTGGTAGGGGTAGGGGTAGGGGTAGTGGTAGGAGTAGTAGTAGGGGTAGGGGTAGTGGTAGGGGTAGTAGTAGGGGTAGGGGTAGGGTAGGGGTAGGGGTAGTGGTAGGAGTAGTGGTAGGGGTAGTGGTAGTGGTAGGGGTAGTAGTGGGGTAGGGGTAGGGGTAGTAGTAAGGGTAGTGGTAGGGGTAGTGGTAGGGGTAGGGGTAGTGGTGGAGGCAAAAGTAGAACAGGGGTCCGGGCTGATCCCATCAGACGAGAGGTGACCTATGTGACCTAGCCTGACCCAGAGTGACCAGGGCTGACCCCTATGACCCGTCTTGACCCCGTATCACCCAACTTTCATCCAACGAAGTCCTCAGAGCAGTATTTTTTAAATTCTCTTCACATTTCCGTCCATATCTATGCTTCTAGACGTCACATCGACATGAATCAAACACCATTCGAAAGCAAATTGGCTGATGCCGCAATTTTTTCCTACCACGCAGCAAAGCAAGTGGCGCAGCCGCTTGTCTATATTACTATTTGAACAGGATCCGTCTGTTTGTCTGTCTGTCCGCCACGCCGTGTAGTGGGTTCAATTTAGCCGGCCTACAGGGCAGACGGTACGACGCAGGGGGTTGAAATTTGCACACCTTCTAGGTGACAGAGCGGGTCAGCGCCTTTTCTAGGTTTCGACTCACTGGGGTGCACGGTTCGCGCGTGGGGCGCGCTGGAAGACCGCCAATGAAATTTTGATCGGTTCGTAGATCTTCATTGAGAGCCGGGGTCGACAAACTTTGCGGACTAAATGCATGCCGATCGGTGGCGGGTGCCTCGCATTGGCGGATGGGCAAGTTTTTTAATTTGAATAAAAAGTGGCGAGAAAATGTGTTAATTGTCGCTAAATGGGTATAGTTTGTGATACGAGTTTACAAATGCACCGCGTTTGTCGCAATGCGTCACATTTGTCCCAAGGCTCCATCTTCGTCGCAAATCGCACAGTTTTGTCAAATATAGTCCGATATGGGTGCAATTTGGTGCCAAGATGCATGGTCAATGGCCGAGTGAAAATGCGCCGCGTTTATCGCAATGCGCCACATATGCCACAAAGCGCCATTTCCGACAAATACGATTAAGCGTAATGGAATGGCACGAATAGGGGCAGGGCTGGGAACACTTTAAGTTTGACATTTTAGTACTGATTGGATCCAATTATTCTGTGAATTGACATGACCCAGCGGTGTTGGTAGGGGTAGGGGTAGGGGTAGTGGTAGGGGTAGTGGTAGGGGTAGTGGTAGGGGTAGTGGTAGGGTTAGTGGTAGGGGTAGGGTAGTGTTAGGGGTAGGGGTAGGGGTAGTGGTAGGAGTAGGGGACTGGTAGGGATAGTAGTAGTGGTAGGGGTAGTAGTAGGGGTAGTAGTAGGGGTAGTGGTAGGGGTAGGAGTATGGGTAGTAGTAGTGGTAGGGGTAGGAGTATGGGTAGCAGTAGTGGTAGGGGTAGATGTAGTGGTAGGGGTAGAGGTAGGGGTAGTGGTAGTGGTAGGGGTAGGGGTAGTGGTAGGGGTAGGGGTAGTGGTAGGGGTAGGGGTAGTGGTAGGGGTAGGGGTAGTGGTAGGGGTAGTGGTAGGGGTAGTGGTGGAGGCAAAAGCAGAACAGTGGCCCGGACTGATCCCAGCGGACGAGAGGTGACCTATGTGACCTGGCCTGACCCAAAGTGACCGGGGCTGACCCCTTGACCCGTCTTGACCCCGTATCAGCCAAATTTCATCCAACAAAGCCCTCAGAATAGTTCTTTTTTAAATCTCTTCACATTTCCGTCCATATATATACTTCTAGACGACACATCGATTTGAATCGAACACCATTCGAAAGCAAATTTGATGGTGCCGCACCTTTTTCCTACCACGCAGCAAAGCAAGTGGCGCAGCCGCTTGTCTATACTACTATTTGAACAGGATCCATCTGTTTGTTTGTTTGTCTGTCCGCCACGCCGTGTAGTGGGTTCAATTTAGCCGGCCTACAGGGCAGACGGTATATCGTAGGGGGTTGAAATTTGCACACCTTCTAGGTGACAGAGCGGGTCAGCGCCTTTTCTAGGTTTCGGCTCGCTGGGGTGCACGGTTCGCGCGTGGGGCGCGCCGGAAGAACGCCAATGAAATTTTGATCGGTTCGTAGATCTTAATTGAGAGCCGGGGTCGACAAACTTTGTGGACTAAATGCATGCCGATCGGCGGCGAGTGCCTCGCATTGGCGGATCGGCAAGTTATTAATTTGAATGAAAAGTGGCGAGAGAACGTGTTGATTCTCATTCAATGGAAACAGTTTGTGATACGAGTATACAAATGCACCGTGTTTGCCGCAATGCGCCACTTTGGTGACAAGGCGCCATTTTTGCCGCAAATCGCATAGTTTCGTCAAATATGACCCGATAAGGGTGCAATTTGGTGCAAGATACGTGCTCAAACGAAAAGTATAGATGCGCCGCGTTTGTCGCAATGCGCCACATATGCCACAAAGCGCCATTTCCGACAAATACGATTAAGGGTAATGGAATTGCACGAATAGGGGCAGGGCTGGGAACACTTTAAGTCTGATATTTTAGTACTGATTGGATCCAATTATTCTGTGACCTGACATGACCCGGCGGTGTTGGTAGGGGTAGGTGTAGGGGTAGGGGTAGTGGTAGGGGTAGGGTAGGGGTAGGGGTAGGGGTAGTGGTAGGGGTAGTAGTAGGGGTAGGGGTAGTGGTAGGGGTAGTAGTAGTGGTAGGGGTAGTAGTAGGGGTAGTGGTAGGATAGTGGTAGGGGTAGGAGTATGGGTAGTAGTAGTGGTAGGGGTAGGGGTAGATTTAGTGGTAGGGGTAAGGGTAGGAGTAGTGGTAGTGGTAGGGGTAGTGGTAGGGGTAGTGGTAGGGGTAGGGGTAGTGGTAGGGGTAGGGGTAGTGGTGGAGGCAAAAGCAGAACAGTGGCCCGGGCTGATCCCAGCTGGACGAGAGGTAACCTATGTGACCTGGCCTGACCCAAGGTGACCGGGGCTGACCCCTTTGACCCGTATTGACATCGTATCACCCAAATTTTATCCAACAACGCCCTCAGAACAGTTCTTTTTTAAATTCTCTTCACATTTCCGTCCATATCTATGCTTCTAGACAACACATCGACATGAATCAAACACCATTCGAAAGCAAATTGGCTGGTGCCGCAATTTTTTCCTACCACGCAGCAAAGCAAGTGGCGCAGCCGCTTGTCTATACTACTATTTGAACAGGATCCATCTGTTTGTTTGTCTGTCCGCCACGCCGTGTAGTGGGTTCAATTTAGCCGGCCTACAGGGCAGACAGTATATCGTAGGGGGTTGAAATTTGCACACCTTCTAGGTGACAGAACGGGTCAGCGCCTTTTCTAGGTTCCGACTCGCTGGGGTGCACGGTTCGCGCGTGGGGCGCGCTAGAAGAACGCCAATGAAATTTTGATCGGTTCGTAGATCTTCATTGAGAGCCGGGGTCGACAAACTTTGTGAACTAAATGCATGCCGATCGGTGGCGGGTGCCTCGCACTGGCGGATGGGCAAGTTTTAATTTGAATAAAAAGTGGCTAGAGAATGTGTTGATTTTCATTCAATGGGAACAGTTTGTGATACGATTATACAAATGCACCGCGTTTGCCGCAATGCGTCACATTGGTGACAAGGCGCCATTTTTGCCGCAAATCCCACAGTTTTGTCAAATATAGTCCGAAATGGGTGCAATTTGGTGCCAGGATGCATGCTCAATCGCCGGGTGAAAATGCGCCGCGTTTGTCGCAATGCGCCACATACGCCACAAAGCGCCATTTCCGACAAATACGATTAAGCGTAATGGAATGGCACGAATAGGAGCAGGGCTGGGAACACTTTAAGTCTGATATTTTAGTACTGATTGGATCCAATTATTCCGTGACCTGACATGACCCAGTGATAGGTAGTGGTAGTTGTACGGGTAGTGGTAGTGGTAGTGGTAGGAGGTAGTGGTAGGAGGTAGTGGTAGAGCTGTAGGTGTAGTGGTAGTGGTAGTGGTAGGGGTAGTGGTAGTGGTAGTGGTAGGAGTAGTAGTAGGGGTAGGGGTAGTGGTAGGGGTAGTAGTAGGGGACAGGGGTAGTAGTAGGGGTAGTGGTAGGGTAGTGGTAGGGAGGAGTATGGGTAGGAGTAGTGGTAGGGGTAGGGGTAGGGGTAGGGGTAGGGGTAGTGGTATGGACTGGTAGGGGTAGTGGTAGGGGTAGGAGTATGGGTAGGAGTAGGGGTAGGAGTATGGGTAGGAGTAGTGGTAGGGGTAGGGGTAGTGGTAGGGGTAGTGGTAGGGGTAGGGGTAGGGGTAGGGGTAGTGGAAGGGGTAGTGGTAGGAGTAGGGGTAGTGGTGGAGACAAAAGCAGAACAGTGGCCCGGGCTGATCCCAGCGGACGAGAGGTGACCTATGTGACCTGGCCTGACCCAAAGTGACCGGGGCTGACCCCTTTGACCCGTCTTGACCCCGTATCACCCAAATTTCATCCAACAACGCCCTCAGAACAGTTCTTTTTTAAATTCTCTTCACATTTCCGTCCATATCTATGCTTCTAGACGACACATCGACATGAATCAAACACCATTCGAAAGCAAATTGGCTGGTGCCGCAATTTTTCCTACCACGCAGCAAAGCAAGTGGCGCAGCCGCTTTCTATCTTACTATTTGAACAGGATCCATCTGTCTGTTTGTTTGTCCGCCACGTCGTGTAGTGGGTTCAATTTAGCCGGCCTACAGGGCAGACGGTATATCGTAGGGGGTTGAAATTTGCACACCTTCTAGGTGACAGAGCGGGTCAGCGCCTTTTCTAGGTTTCCACTCGCTGGGGTGCACGGTTCGCGCGTGGGGCGCGCCGGAAGAACGCCAATGAAATTTTGATCGGTTCGTAGATCTTCATTGAGAGCCGGGGTCGACAAACTTTGTGGACTAAATGCATGCCGATCGGCGGCGAGTGCCTCGCATTGGCGGATCGGCAAGTTATTAATTTGAATGAAAAGTGGCGAAAAAATGTGTTGATTTTCGTTCAATGGAAACAGTTTGTGATACGAGTATACAAATGCACCGTGTTTGCCGCAATGCGCCACTTTGGTGACAAGGTGCCATTTTTGCCGCAAATCGCATAGTTTTGTCAAATATGACCCGATAAGGGTACAATTTGGTGCAAGGGTGCATGCTCAAACAACAGGTACAGATGCGCCGCATTTGCCGCAATGCGCCACATTTGCCTCAAAGCGCCATTTCCGACAAAATCGAGTAAGGGCAATGGAATGGCACGAATTATTCTGTGACCTGACATGACCCAGCGGTGTTGGTAAGGGTAGGGGTAGGGGTAGTGGTAGGGGTAGGGGTAGGGGTAGTGGTAGGAGTAGTAGTAGGGGTAGGGGTAGTGGTAGGGGTAGTAGTAGGGGTAGTGGTAGGGGTAGTGGTAGGGGTAGTGGTAGGGGTAGGAGTATGGGTAGTAGTAGTGGTAGGGGTAGGGGTAGATGTAGTGGTAGGGGTAGGGGTAGGGGTAGTGGTAGGGGTAGGGGTAGTGGTAGGGGTAGTGGTAGGGGTAGGGGTAGTGGTAGGGGTAGTGGTGGAGGCAAAAGCAGAACAGTGGCCCGGGCTGATCCCAGCGGACGAGAGGTGACCATGTGACCTGGCTTGACCCAAAGCGACCGGGGCTGACCCCTTTGACCCGTCTTGACCCCGTATCACCCAAATTTCATCCAACAACGCCCTCAGAACAGTTCTTTTTTTAAAGTCTCTTCACATTTCCGTCCATATCTATGCTTCTAGACGACACATCGACATGAATCAAACACCATTCGAAAGCAAATTGGCTGGTGCCGCAATTTTTTCTACCACGCAGCAAAGCAAGTGGCGCAGCCGCTTGTCTATCTTACTATTTGAGGAGGGCGTAGTTTCTGTCTATTACGAAGGTCGCGACATGGTGCTACGTAGCGCGGGTTACAGATCACACCGTTGCACCTACCGCGCTGAAATTTGCGCAAGTTATAGAACAAGGATGGACAACGTGCCTTTGAGCGGTCTCGGCTCGATCGGATCGATAGCGAGCGCGTGGCGCGTGCCCAAAAAGTGCAAATTCGCGTCATAGACTTTACATGTATAAATCGGCTGGCAAAAACGGGCGAAAATGGCTAAATTTGCCCGACACGGGTCCGTTCCCCGTGCAATATCTCGGTAGCCGTGCGCCCGATCGGCACGGGGAAAACAGCATCGTGTAGAGAATCGAACGGGCAATCGAATAGTGTGCGGTGCAGGGGTGGCACGCGCCACGTGCAAGTGTGAGGGCAATTTCATTTCAAAAAGTGCCATTTTAAACGGATTTTGGAATTTATATTAATTTCAGGTGATCGTCAGACGGAATGAGTTGAAACAGCGCCTATTAGCAATAAAAATGTAGGGGAAGTTGGGGGAACGCCGAATACTTTTTTTCTGACGCCCGTAGCACGCAAGGTAGACAACATAAGCTATTCTTGTTGGCGTCATTCGAGAGGCCAGTCTTTTGTCTTTCAAACATACCAGGCGCATTTGATGAATTCGCATACCGTAAAGCGCAAAAACTAAAAATATCAAAGAACTGACTTTTTCGGCGTTGCCCCGGACTGCGGGGAAAGCCGAAAATGGGATAAACTAGGGTGACCCGCGTGCTCCGCAACGCGAAAAGGGATATTTTCGATCGGCGGGTGTTCGGTTGTTCTTGTGTCGGTTGGGTTATCTATCCATTTCGGTCGATTGCTTTTTGACGGCTAAACGTTTTGGTTTGTGGAAAAAGTATCCACCGCATCGAGGTGCCCGTGTCTGATAAGCATGCTCTCCACTTCAGAATCTGTCAAATGTGCTTTATAATTTAGGCGCGTAGTTTTATGACAAATTAAAGGCGTAGATAATTTTCACTAAAAATCGTTTTGCAGAGGTTTGAAACATTTATATTTTTAAGAATACTGTTGCTTGTCATGCAAACGTGATGATTGGATCTTGGAGAGAATTGAATGCTCTTTCCAATGATAGCATTTTCAATTGTCAAACGTATCAGGTTAAGCAGCAAAATCCGTGTAATTATTTAGTGGCACATTTTGGACAAATACCATTTAATTCAGCGATTTTTTCCACATTGTTTTTGATCAATTAGCTTTTCACAATTTTTCCATGAGAGACGGTACATTTTTATTGCTAATAGGCGCTGTTTCAACTCATTCCGTCTGACGATCACCTGAAATTAATATAAATTCCAAAATCCGTCCAAAACGTCCATTTTTCAAAAGAAAGTGTCCTCCCCGGTGCACGTGGCGCGTGCCAACCCCTGCACCGCACACCATTCGATAGCCCGTTCGATTCTCTACACGATGCTGTTTTCCCCGTACCGGTCGGGCCCACGGTTACCGAGATATTGCACCGGGACCGGACCCGTGTCGGGCAAATTTGGCCATTTTCGCCCGTTTTTGCAAGCCGATTTATACATGTAAAGTCTATGACGCGAATTTGCACTTTTCGGGCCCGCGCCACGCGCTCGCTATCGACCCGATCGAGCTGAGACCCCTCAAAGGCACGTCGCGCTTCCTTGATCTATAAGTTGCGCAAACTTCAGCGCGGTAGGTGCAACGGTGTGATCTGTAACCCGCGCTACGTAGCACCATGTCGCGACCTTCGTAATAGACAGAAACTACGTCACCTCAAATAGTAATATAGATGATCTACGGGGAATGCCGACATTGATGTTTTGCCATTTTATCTCCAACTTTATCCAGAATTCATCAAAGCTGACACGCGTTTTAAGAGCTTGAGGACGCTTGGTGCACACTGGAAGTTATAATTGTGTGATATAATAAGAAAAGGCCAGGTAAATAATTCCTTATAGGTAACAGGCCGTTGTGTCGGTTGAAAGTGTAATTTGTGTGACTAAAAATACGCGTTGCTATTCTACAGCAGTAAAGTTCACGTAGCGTGCTATAACGCGCGTAATTGCACGTTTTCGGCATTACCCCAGCGAGCCATACTTTCATTTGCAGGCCCATAACTTTTCAACGTGCTGTATAAATTTCAAATAGACAGCACACTTATGCAAAGACATGCTGAAGATTACTTGACCGAATTGGCCAGACAAACGGTAGCATAATGAGTAAGAACTGTAGCTTCAAAGGCGCATGTAGTACAAGGGAAACGTACTTGAAAACGCTTTTGGCGCCCTCACAGCCGAAGTATTCCAAATGACAACTCGTAACAAACATGCGATAATTGTAGTCACTTAAGCTTCAGAGCATCACTGAGACGTGGCATCCATGTCGTACGGTTTTAGAGATATCTCGAATTTCGGCTTTGCCCCAACTCCGGCATTGCCCCAACTTCCCCTACCGTCTCTCATGGAAAAATTGTGAAAAGCTAATTGATCAAAAACAATGTGGAAAAAATCGCTGAATTAAAATGGTATTTGTCCATAATGTGCCACTAAAAAGATACACGGGATTTGCTGCTTAACCTGATACGCTTGACAATTGAAAATGCTATCATTAGAAAGAGCATTCAATTCTCTCCAAGATCCAATCATCACGTTTGCATAACAAGCAACAGTATTCTTAAAAATATAAATGTTTCAAACCTCTGCAAAACGATTTTTAGTGAAAATTATCTACGCCTTTAATTTGTCATAAAACTACGCACCTCAATTATAAAGCACATTTGACAGATTCTGAAGTGGAAAGCATGCTTATCAGACACGGGCACCTCGATGCGGTGGATATTTTTTCCAAACCAAAACGTTTAACCGTCAAAAAGCAATCGACCGAAATGGATAGACAACCCAACCGACACAAGAACAACCAAACACCCGCCGATCGAAAATACCCCTTTTCGCGTTGCGAAGCACGCGGGTCACCCTAGTTTATTCTATTTGGGCATGCGTTTAGTCGATGTGGAAGGATGTGAATATTTATCTTAACATATTAATTAGGAAGGTTACTACTATACGACTGCTTGGTGGTAACACAGACATGGAAAAGATGATCTAATTAAAAAATAAAAGAGACGAAATGTATCCAATACTACGAAATGCCAACACCGAACACTAGACTGTATAGCCAATGCCGTAGCCCGTAATAATGATATATTCGCCGATATTATAACACATTTTCTCAATTGAGTCCTTTCAAAATCGATCGGGACCCTGTCCATTTTAGCCTGCAGCACGTCAGGGGCTGACAGCGTTCAGTGCAGTAGCCCGCCATTAGCCCATATCTCGACATCTGTCACCGCTGAAATTTTCCGCCGCGGCGGCACAGCTGTCCGGTTAGTGTCGCCATGACAACCAGCATGCCACCTGGCCCTGTCGGCGTGACACGGGGCCGCGGCTGTCGTCAGGTCACGTGCCGCCGCCCGCCGGCCCATCAGTGCGTCACGTGACTATGGGTCGGCCACCCCTGCCTGGGGCCTCTGCGGTGTGAGGACACGGGCGGATGACAGCCCGGCTGGCACCGGCCGCTGCCGCTCCGTCTGCTGGGGATGACAGCCGGACCCCGGTACCTCCCCTACCTCCCCTCCCCCTGTACCAGTGGGAGTGAGTGGCAGTGACAACACCGTGTCCCACTCGCGACACCGAGTTTTAGATAGATTCAATTCGAACATTTGTTAGAAGCACTGTCCTTTGTCAGATAAATACTTCCCTGCACGGTTTAGGCGTAAAAAATTCAGTGCTACCGTATAGTGGGGCTATTTGAGACAGTGGGGCTATTTGAGACAGTATTTAAAATCGCTATAAAATGAGGATCGTTTAATTTTTATGTGATATTTTTGCTCAGGAAGGTGTGGAATCGAGCAGTAAATCGCTTCAGCAAAAATTAAGTATAAATTTCAAACGGTTTTTATTTTATAACAATTTTAAATACTGTCTCAAATAGCCCCACTGTCTCAAATAGCCCCACCTTACGGTACATCAAAGATATTTGAATATACGCTCGAGATAACATTTCAACAAGAAACCAGTGTACGATCATGTTCATTTGTCTGCAGACCACGTAAGCAGTATCACGCCACTTTGCACTTAAAGAAGCCGGAACAGCGTCATAAATCGTTCTGTCATCACGTTGTCAGGACTACTATGGGTTCCGCGGGCCACTCAGCAGTCTGCCGGACTCTGGGAGCCGCCCTGGGAGTCCTCTACACGCATAAACAGACTGTCATCTGCCGGGCAGCCGTCAGTTCAGCGGCAGACACCACACATGGCAGCCGCTGTGGCCGTCACTGCTGAGCACATCCACACAGCACGGCCTCATTAGCCTGACCTGTTTTCGGTAATGGGACATGAGTCCTAACGGACGCGATTGTAAGACGTGTGCTAAACGCAGGGCTCACAATACGAGCTGACAGCTGACATGTTCCAAACGAGCGATCATGAGACGACCAGCGAGGGTGCGGCCAGTGACCCACTGGTGGGCGCATTTCGCCGTGTCAGGAGGTGCAGTCGTCTCCCCTGACCCGCTCAGCCGACAACAGGCGTGCGATCTGCTTTTTATCAGCTGCCAGACGCCTTCTCTCATGCTGGCCCAGTTGTATTACATTACCTGGGTGTTTTGTCCCAAACGAGCTGCAGTTGTTTGTTCGGGATGTAATTGAAACCGTCTCTAAGGACCTCACCAAGGACGAGGAACGCGAGCATCCAATTTGTGCATTGATAAACATTCAGGGTGTGCCAGTTAGTGGATTCATAAACACCCGGGGTGTGTCGTTCCACGCGCGGTGTAATACCGCGGACACGGCAGCACACGGGGCGGAGAGTCGTGCCCTGATGACCGCTCATTAGCCCAGAGACATGGGAGCCGGGCACGTGACGCTCTCTGCGCCACTTTGATCACGTCATCAGCAGAGAAGGCCCGCTTAATTAACAGAAACGGATTGGCCCAGTTCCATCTGCCGGCCTGAGATATTAGGTGCAGCAGAAGTGCGTCCTGTCGACGAATACGGCCATACGCTGAAACACTGTTGAGCATATAAGCACAGATTGTACCTATACAGCAACGACGTATTTGCGCTGTAATAAAAGCTATACCTACACAGCAAATGATCATGGTTGGATGTGAAATGTGAGATGAAAATTAATTTCTGATCGTACAAATTTGCTATTAAACCTTGCAAGTGGCTGAAAAATATTGCTGCGAACTGCATGCAGCTTAGTTCAAACATGTGAAGTTAACATGCTGCGTGACCTTCAGATTTCCCATCCATCTTCCAAACTCAGCTATGCAGGCATCCCATCACTTTCATTTCGAAATTCATAAGATGGTAAGCCGCAGACGGCAAAAGTTGTCCAACAGTGACCTTGATCGGCGCTGATCAATATACACAAATACATTCCAGACGTCGTCCAAAGTGAAAACACCTCCGGGTATTTGACCAGACAGAGTTTGATTTATCAGCTCAGCAGTCAATCCGGAGCGTCAGGCTGCCGAAACTCGGCCGACTGTATACCTCAGCTGGCCGATTAGGGCCGGGACTGCACGGCGCTGGCGGTCCCTTATCAGTCCTCCCTGACATACACACGGCGCGGGCTGGAGCAGCATCGGACCTCTCTGGTGATCCTGTGTAAACACCGCACCAGAGCTGTCCACGGGCCGCCCGACCAGGCAGCTTCGGGTACGGACGCAGGCGATCGGGCAGGGTAGCCAGGCGACCGGACAGGACAGCCGGGCGAGAACAGACACGGATCGCCATCATAGCACGCGGCAAAACAGTCCGATCAAACCTGCCAAGTCCCCCACAAATTGATCGTGCATGCTACAAAAACGGAAAGTACAGGGACTAAAGCGATGACTGATACCTCGTTGACCCAGCTCTCGCTACTCTGGAGTAGACAATATGACGGCAGGGTCTGTCAATACGGATCGTAATTCGTAGTATGTATAACTATAAGGTATTATTATTTATTTCTTATATAAACCGTAATGGGATGCGAACAGAGCGAACAAACAAAGGGTTTTGAACACGCACAGGAAACTGCAGATAATAAACCAAATAAAGTACGGGCCTATTATAATTCGTAGCACGATCACATGTGAAAAAACGACAATTCGACATATTTAGATAAATATTTGGCCTCCCTATAAGTTATCTCCCCCCCCCCCCTTCCCGCCCGACTCACTTTTCGCTGAGGAAGTCGGCGGCGGCTCGGTCCGAGTCGCCGTCGTAGTCGGAGCCGACGCGGCCGCTGCAGCAGTACCGGTAGGTGGTCGTCCCGCAGCAAAACACCTCCTCGTCGTCAATCCGCGGACACGGAAAGCCATTGTTCCACTTCCCGAAGCTGTCCACGTAGCCCGAACAGAAGGCGTTTCGGCTCAGCACTGCAAACAGATCGGTTTGGAGTCAGTCGTTGTTATCTCCATGTCGTTTTGAGAAGAGGACGCAAGTAATATTTCAGGCTTGAAGAGTTCGACATTCAGTATGCAACTGTGATCAAACACAATTTTTGAAATAAGGCAAACGTTCATAGCCTGCGGCCCCTTTAAACAGGCACTTACGCCCGGAATCGTTTTGAATGAGCCCATCTATGGTTCCGGTCACGTCCACAATGCGACCTGGCAGCCCGGGAGACGATCCATGACGTCACCCATTCCTTCCAGGTCACATTTCCCGGCCACAAACGGCACCGTTCGAGGCACTCCGATCGTCATTCATGATGACTAATCTGCAGCGGGACGCCATTAGCGGGCCACAGCTGTGCATACCTGACGGCAGCCGCCGCGGCGCCCGTGCAGCCCTCCCTCCCGGCTGCCGCGACAATGTGACATTACCGCCCGACTCGTCACGGTCTGCTGCGGCCCGGCCGTTTCTGACGCCCCGCCGCCGTCGTCGCCGCTTTAGCGCCACTTTGTCACTCAGAAGGGCCGTCGTTTTCCGTCGAGCCACATGTGCAACATGTGAAACGTCCCTCCAGCGTCCCGCCACCGGCATGGGACGGCCATCTCAGGCACGAATTAAATCACAGGCTGACTCCGAGGCACCTTCGTAGCGCTCGTAACTCAGAATCGTAATTCAAAAACTCCGAATACCGGGAGCGCTCGGAGTCCCTCCCTTCTCCCAACTCCTGGCTCCTTCATTCCTGCTCACATGACCACCGACACGACGGCCGATGCCGCCACATCGCTAAACTCTCCGCCGCGGCGCTGCAGCAGCTGTCGCTGGGTTAATCATCGCCTCCGGCGGTTAGTTGCTGTCTGCTGAGACCGGAGACAGTCCTTAGCCCCCCTCGCGAGCCAACTCTCCCGTGACTGCTCCGTGTCCCACACACGGCACGGTCGGGCAGCTGGCGCGCGAGGCGCCTCCGATTCCGGAGATTGTATCGCGACCGCCTCAGGCGATTTATGACTAACGGCTGGCGCGTCGGCACCGATGGGCTGGCGCGTCGGGACCGATGGGCTCACTGGGTAAATTCTGAGGGCGGCCCCGGCTCACTGGGTAAATTCTGAGGGCAGACCGGCTCTCTGGGGAGGTTTGGAAGACATTGGAGCAGACTGATTCGCTGCGGACATCTTTAGAGACATCGATATATTTTGGGAAAAATTTGGGAGACGCATACAATACATAGATTGTCCGAGTCATGTTGAGTAGAATCTGGCAGACATAAGGAATATGCAGATTTAGGCGACACATTTGGTCCGCAGACCTATGCGCACCAGAGGAATGGGCATTGGACAATAGCCAATTACTTTATCATACGAAAAACTCAGAACATAAGTTGGCTTGCAACCAGGCAGACTCTGTCAGTTGCCGAGGCTCGTGAGAATTATTTGAGAGGCGCTGTCTGGCGACTGGCGTGGCTCGGCCGATGCTGAGCGCGCCGGCATTGTTGCGTTGCGTGAGGAGGCGCCATCACCTCTGAAGTCTGTTGCCCACTGAAGAGCGACGCCATTATCGGGGAAGACAGACGAGGGCGCATTGTTCGGCTCGCCGTGAAGTACGCGGCAGACGGAGACGCGCTCCCTTCTCGCCGGCACGGGTGGAGAGCGGGTCTCTACTCTCCGGTCGGGGAGGATATGCGGGCATACCAATAACTCCCGTTGGCAGAGTGGAAATAAGTGCGGCGGGTCATGAAGGACGGAGTTCATTGGAGGGAGTCTTCATCGATCGCAGCAATATGCACACGCTACATGCGTTTTATTGCCTATATTTGCTGTCGGTACCGACATTTCTGTATAGTGCTCTATCCATGTTCCAGCGCCCATTATGCATGCTATCTGCATGACAGCTGTAGTAAACTACACTGAAATAGCATTACAGGATTTGGTGGTAGTATCACTTTCCATTTAATTACGCTGCGGCCGGGACTATAGCCACGCTGAGGCAATTACGCTTAAATCCCAATGCTGCAGGGCAATTCAAAGGGATCACAGAGTCCATGGGGACCATACAGTTGCTGTTCACGGGCATAATTATAGTGAATCGCAGGAGACCTTCAATCCCAGAAGAGGAATATTGAACGTTTAAAAACTCGCGAATATGGATGTTTTCGTGTAGACCTTTCATTTATCATGCATGGTATAAAACTGATGAGGGACGACCACCCATTTGGTGTCACAATTATCAGCCGGCCCATTAAAAGCAGCACGTGGTGGTTCACAAAGAATTGGGGGACGATAATCATTACGACCCACAATGTGCTAAAATTCATCGACACATTTTTGCGTAACCACACGTTCAGTTCAGTCTCTCGACAAAAGAATGGACATGCAATAGATGAGGCCGGACCTGCTATCACCCAGATAATTTTCCATACCCGTGATCAATTAGCCACCTTTGACCGGAAAAATAGCCGACGCATCGCAGCATGGTAAATGAAAATAAACTGTGGTTGGTGAGGGGGAGGGCAGAGCACTGGGGCGGCAAGGACAGAGAGCAGGGAGCTGTAGACGTAGGACAGAAGTGGTCAGCTAATGATCAGCAAGGTCACGCTGTACTCGTATGTTGAGACTCGAGCACAATAACCTGCTTCGGGAGCATTGGAAAAAATTACTGCAGGCTCATACTGAGCAATTGTATGACAAGCATGTTGGATGTATTTTAATTGCATTGTATTTGATATTTTTTAATCAAACCTGCACTGTTACGATGGGCGATGACCGAATTCCTGGCACGTCGCACGTCTCACCCCCCCCCCCCCCAGTGTATCCACCTGTCCTATCCGTGTGCAGCGCGGTGGGTCAGTAACCTATCGTCTAACCACCCTGCACTTTATCTGACATGCAGCCTCCCCTCAGTCACAGCACCGATCCCCCCTCCTACCTGTGTTTTAGCGCCTCAATTTGACCCGGCTAATGCGAAACAGCACTCACCTGCGTGCCAACGTGTTATGAAAACATATGACACATTTCTTTGCGTCAGGACCGCTTGGCTGTCTCACTCATCAGCCCCCGAGGCAGCCTGCGAGGCAGTCCCTCAACTGAACAGTGATAAAGGGCCGCCTTCACTCGGGGCTGGAACGTGCGCGGGGAAGGTGCGAACGATGACCCCTCGCAGAGCTGCATCGCACTCGGCGCGCCTCACAAAGCAGCGCGCGTGCGACACATCAAAAGTGACACAGCGGTGCCGAGCACTGGCGCGGCGGCGGCGAACAGTAGCGCAGTAGCGGCGCAGCAGGAGTGCAGGCATAAGACCGGCCGCAGCCCCACCAGCGCCGCACTAAGTGCCGACTGCGTTTTTGCAGCCGTCCCCCGCTGCCCGTGAGCGCCAAGGTGCGCCCCAAGTGGACTCGTAATTCGCCGCAACAGCTGCTCACTGGCATCGACACGACCTGCATAAAGCATACGATTTCAGAAGCTGCCGACCGACCGACCGGGGCGCTGCACTTCGCACTTGGTCCGCCCAAAGGACCGTTAGCACTCGTCTCTACGCCTCGCGCTCAATTGGTTCAGCCACGGCACTGCCGTTACGGCTATAGCAGCGGTGGTGGGTCGTTGGGGTCGTCTCTGATCCGGGCTGAAAGTGTCCCAGCTGGGGCCGCTGTCCGATCTGCCGCCGCACGCGCAATAAGCGCCGCCCAGCTGGGGGTCTGTCGGCGCGACTCCATCCGCGCCCGGCGCCGCTGGACCGCGCCGATAACGATGATTTAGCGGCGGTCAGCGGCCGCCGGTGCGCCGATATTGTCAGCGAGTCGCCGGTGGCGCGGCGGCGCGTCAGATTTGTCGCAGATGGGCCGACATTTCCATCACCGGTCGGTCGTCGGTCGGGGATGTCCCCTGGCGTGTGACAGCGCTGCCCATTGATGACTCATTACGAGAGAAAAAGAGATTAACATAGGTGACGCAAAAAAGATGAAGTTTGAATTTAGACCTTTCACCATATTAAGGTTTTAACGATCTAAGAATTGGGCATTGGGCAGTAAGTTGTTGCATTCGTAATTCAAATAATTTTTTTTTAGACGGGAAGCACTTTTTATTTCCAATATTTTTCTTGACTACTTAGTACTTAATTAAAATAATGCAAAAATTTAATTGCTGACTAATCAAAGGAGACGGCGAACAAGCCTGGGTCCGTCCTGTTCAACATGGAACGACTTCACAGCTGTCCGAAGCCAGTGGTCCTACCATCAGCTTGACATTCTGCTCCCAGTCCAGAATTTTGCCAGAAATGGCACATTCTCAGCATACTCTCCTTCGCGGAAAATTGCAGCGAGCCAGCCAGAAAGCGCCGACCGCGACCCAGCCAGACCAAGTTCCGTAGGCACGCTAAGAACAGCCGACAGCGGAAAAAATCCACATCAAGCCACTGCGTGCGACTGAAAGTGATGACGCCACAATTCGTCAGCCGAGCCAACCGTGAGAATGCAGTAATTAAAAAGAGCTTCACAAAAGACGCGGCCGCATTGGGGCTGAGCTCGGCTGGCGGCTCCCCACTTCTCCACAAATAAAGGGCCGCCGCTGGCAGTTTCTCTCAGACGGGCTGAATTTGTCTGGGCGCTGCAAGGCGGCCTCCGCAGCCGTCGTTATCTGTTTGCCAGGTCAGCGGTGGAGCGGCGCTGCTCGGCTGAGGACGCGCCCGCTCGGAGCCACGCCTCATTACCCCCGGCGCTGCCGTGACGTCGCCGATCGCTGTGTGTGACGTCACGTGACCCCGGGCGGACCGGGGTCACGGGTTCAGGTGTGACATCACCAGGGTCAGGGGAGGCAGCGGCGGCTGCCAGCGGGTGATGAAACTGTTGTCACTGCTGCCCAGTTGAACTGTGTTTCGAGGGTGGTCCGGCCAACAGATGAGGGGACCAGAGTGTGGCATCGCGCCCATACGGACCGTCAACACATATAGAACATGGCGCGTGATGTGCCCAAATAACTTCGGCGGATGTGTGACCCCCGCCAGGCGGCTACAATATTTTGTGAATGAGCGCCAGTGAGAATATTTTGCGAAAACATTCCGATCATAAACACTCCGCATTCCGCATCTTTCCTTTCCCATCACGATCTTCCTACGGCTGCAGCCCCTTTGCAAGGCCTCGGGCTCGATCGCTCATTTCGTTTCCGAAGAGTGTCTGATCCTCCCGTCTACGATGCCTTCAGCTATTAATTCACGCCATCACGAGGTTGGGAGGTGGGTCATGTCGCACTCGGCTCCCCAGGGGCGCCGTTTAGCGCGGGAGGACATCGCCCAGAGACCTGTGCCGGTGCCAGTGCGGCTCACTGTCGGCAGGATAAATAATCCAGCGGCGCCGCTGCCAGCCTTCACAGCGGGGCTCCGATCCAGCCACTCAGCGATCAAGGCTGTTCAGTCACTTTGGTCTTCACCACAGAGGGCAGTGTGATCAGGTCAGGTGCACGACATTGCGGTTAATGCGCCACCGGACATGTGTGGCCGGGTGAGACGCAACAAGCGACTGCAGATAAGGAGCCATCCGATTCAACTTCCTACGGGGGAAACCGATGTTTACATCGCATTCAACCTAATTTGAATGCTTTGTACTACGGAAGGTCGATTACTAACTTCATGGACTGTTTTATTTTTCAGCATTGCGCTACTCGACTGACTGATTTCATCACCGTGGTACCCATATCCAGATGCTGCGGCGCTTCGACAGCGGGTGATACATCATTTACGACCCACACGCGACGTTTTAACCCTGTCCCTTGCCTAAAAAAAAAAAGAAGTATCTTCCACCCACCACCCTCCATAAAACACTTTTGTCAGTTGTAAACGATACGCCCGATTAGTGAAAAGCTGTGTGAAGATGCTCAGTTCAACTACTCCGTTGTGTATCCAAAATTAGCTGGTATGGCCAGACCAGTCGCGGCCATACATCACTAAAGCCATAAACCTATCGTCTGTACGAGAGGCTGCTCTGCGAGGGAGAGTAATGAATATCGGTGTGCGGACCCTCGTGGAGTACGGCTCCATCCCGGGAGCCAATAACGGGTGCCACACGCGACGGAGAGAGACGGAGCGGGTCGCACTCCGCAGGCGTCACCGGTGGGACCCCGCCCGAGCAGTGAACCACCTTACCATGGGAGGTGGGTCGGTAAAATAATGCAATGCTACTTATTATAGCTTTTCGGGGGACAAAGAGTTTGAGAAGGGGTGATTGGATCGTCAAAACGTCATAATGGGAGCATTTCACGTTTTAAACCCTTTTCTTAATTTTAAAATCAGAAAAATGAAAATGGAATTTGCCGTCTTTATCATAATTCCACGCTTAATAATAAGGAAAAGGGCATTAGTCTCACACCTTCGGTCAAATGTTTGCAAACAAAATTTCCAAATAGATGCAGATCCCGTGTAAATACACACCCGTCACTCCGGGCGGTGGCTAATCCCGCTCCCCACCCCTGTGCCACAAACACGCCCGTCCCGGGGCGCGGGGCCGGTGCATCTGCAGCCGTCCCCTCCCTACCCGCCACAACAGTAGCCCGGTGGGTGAGCCGTGTTTGCGTCCGCCGGTCACCAGAATAGCGGCGTGCAATGCCGTGCGGAAGGTGTGTTTACACCGCACGCTTTTAGCACCGGCGCCGGCCGCGGCAGGCCGTCAACAAACGCTGACTAACGCGCTCGATGACAGAGCTGCCGCCGCTGGGGCTGACGGGTGACGGGCTAACGCTTCCTACCCGGTGTCCTCGCGCCGACGGGCCTGACGCTTCCTCCCGGCGCGGCGTCCCGGGCCGTCCTGCACTGACGCTTCTCAGAAAGAAGGGCGATGCCGTGTCGCAAAGGCGCACCCAAAGGAGAGCTTGGCAAAAGGAAATGTTGCATATCAACGTTAGGTACAAGCAATGGCAGTAAAACACATAATGCATAAATGTGCATAGATGATTGTAGTAACCACTAAGTCCCAAGACTAAATTTTTCCAGCCTGTGAACGAGCTACAGAAGCGACCGACGTGTTCCTTTCCCCTGAGCTCCTCTCCTCTTATCACATGGTGCAGCAGAGGGTTCCGGTGGAGATGCGCCCGTCTTCAGTCACGTGTTTCCTGTCAAACTCAGGGGCCCCTTCCGCTGATGGTTGCCTCTTCAGCCCGTCGCCTTCGGTATTATTTCGGTCACACGCGGGTCAAAACAGGGGAGGGGTGCAGTGCAAGGTCTGGCGAATGGAGAGGACGAATTAGGGGGAGCATGGCTAGAGCTCGCTTACACTTATGGCTGTTGAAAAGAGTCGTATGCATCTGCTCTTTCTGCTTTTCGCAAAAGTGAAATGGTCCATGCACCGTTACACGTTTATCCTAACCGAGAAAGGGGATGTGAAAAGCGTGCACTAGAGTTAGCATCGCCAGAACCAGATGTAGTTAAAAGTGCACGCTTTATTAGAGCAGTCTGCAAGGTCTGAGGAAAAACGCTTACGAACTCATCACATCATATCAAAACCATCAGTGATATCGCATAAACGGATAAACACGTGAAGCTCTTCCGAGTATGGTGCAAGACAGCAAGAGTATCTGCTTTTAGTTTTGTTTAAGTGAACGTTTGCCTAAGGTAAATATGGTGTGAAAATTGAGTGATAGTAGGTCATGGTACATTCACTTATAAGTGTATGTCAACCAAAAAGTAAATAGACAAACTGAAAAATGTTCTGTGTTTTAAAGACATATGTTCTCCATTGCACAAGCTGTTTTATCTTCAGATTGACAGTGTTCTGTCGGTACAGCGTTTGACTATAGTGACATGTTAATTTCCTCGGAATTACGCCATGTATTATCTAAATATGGGTCAGCTCTTTAGATCACACTAAGCAGAAGAATAAGCAACACACCTATTCCCGGGTTATGCATGACGCTAGCCAAAACAAAAACAAAACAAAAAATCCTCGCTTACCATTCACACGCTAACAACTCTTCACTTATCTCACTTGTCTGACAGGAGCCTGGCGACGAAATCTCACCGGGGTCTAAGCGGGTCGGTCAGAGGATAAAGTATAACAAACGTGCCATTACGGCGCCATGATGTCGTCAGAATTCCTGACAAACACCGGCTGTATGTCACGCCAGACAAACATCTACTTCACGACCTCGTTATCATCGGCCGACAAATTCAACCATCCGCCAAAAGTCACATCGCTTCTTTGTCGCGGCCGAAATCGGCCTCACATCTCACCACAAATTTCACTGCGAGGTACTGCTACCCTGTGACGTCACTAGCCCACCTGCTGTGCCCGACGGTGGTCAGGGCGATCTACGGGCGATCAGCTCCCCCCCCCCCCTCGTCACAGGGCGCGGCTGTTTGTTAGTTTTTGTGAGGCTAATGATCTCATTGTGACACGCGGATAAACAGACGCGCTGGTAGGAATAGGCAGGAGCGCCGGCGCGGCCTTTACGAGCCCAGAATGGCCCCAATGCGCGCCGCTAGATAGACCTCGTGTGTATACAAGTCTGGATCGCGGCATCTTGATGGCGATGATCTCGATGGCCGAATGTAATGAAACGGAGTGGCTCTGCCGCCTGACCACCTCACAGCCGGCACGTAGACCGGCAGAAGTCACGAATAAAATGAGCCAAACGTCTACGAGGGTTCTCTGAGAGTGCTCCAAACGTATTCCGGATTCTCAGAACTAGGCTACATCAAGGATGCGACGCGGGCTTTTTAGCATGCCACTCACGCATCTGGGACGCATACCTGATTTCATTTCGTCCCGGTGAATCCGCCTGTGATCTGCCGCGCGGCATGCGTGAGAGCTCCGCTCGGCGCCTGCGTCGGTAGGCTGTACCGGCGGGCGGTGTGTGCTGCGGCACAGCCTACCTGGCGCCGCCGCGGTGAGCGGAGCGGCCGGTGCCGCGCGCGATGACGCTATCTCGGCAGGCCCCGATACGTCAGCGTCACCGAACATTTTCCCGCGCCGTAAAAAGGCACGCAAGATCGAGCGCGCGTCGCCGCGCCGCATTGTGCCGGCGCTCAGTATTCTCCGCGGCCGCGGCCGGTTGTAATCTGGTTGCGATCTGCCGCACCAGAAACACATCTGGCTCCTGACCGGCCGGCGAATTGAGATTCACCCGGCATCTGGCCGCTGTTCATGGTTTTTGTATCGCGCTTTGATCTGTGACGGGTCAGTGCGACTCCCATCCGTGGACTTCTGCGTCACGGGCGGATCTCCTCGATCCCCAGAGAGAGAAAATTGGCTGCCGGATTTGGCCGCGATCGGTCCCGATTTAGCCGCAGATCAATCACCCGTGAAACCTGACCTCTGGACGGCGCGGTCGGGGTGAGTGGCCGTCACCTGCGCCTCCCTCCCCGTTATCTCCCCCAGTTCCGGCAATTACAGTGCCGGCTACAAAACAGCCGCCGAGATACCAAACACCGCGGGGAAGGACAGGCGCGTGCGGCGTTGACGCTCGAGACGGCACGCATGCGGCGGGGGACGCCCGAAGACGCCCTCTCCCCGCGCGGCGCGTGCGGTGGGGACGTCGCAAACAGGCTGCGTCTCCACCTCGCTTCATTAGCGCCGCGTGCGTCGCCGTTCGAGTGAGGTCCCCGCCGTCGGGGTTGGGGTAGAGCGAGGGAGTTCGCCCTCTCCTCTGGTGGGCGGAGCGGAGAGGAACCCCGACAGGGTGGAGAGGTGGACACGGGACGGACACCGGCAGCTGCTCGGAACACCGCCGGCCCGGCCCGGATCCGGAAACGATCAGAGCCGGCGGCCGCCTTGTTAACACGCGCCGCGCGCCAGGTGGGCAGTTGTGCGTGTCTGAGACGCCCCAGACAGCTGCATGATGGCAGGCGGTTTGACAGCTCCGCCGCCTCCTCTGCCGCTCGTGCTGAGCGCCTGTCAAAAACCTCATACCTCGTGCTGCAGTGACATGGACGCGCGTGTCAAACGCGCCCGTCATACGCGGCGCACACGTCAGCTGCGGCTGCTGACTGGCCTTTGAAGGCGGGCCGACGTGAAATGGACCTTTCCCACGACACGGCGGCTCTCCATCTCGGTCCGATGCAGCCCGATGTCGCCGACAGGCGGACAAACGTCTTGGCGGCGCTATCAGCAGGAGGCGTCCGCCAACCGACCAGCCAACATCCCGGCAGCCGGGGTCGTCCAAACTACACGACAAAATGGGCTGTAGCAAAGATTGGCCGCAGGGG
Organism: Amphibalanus amphitrite; assembly: GCF_019059575.1. NCBI lineage: Eukaryota > Metazoa > Arthropoda > Thecostraca > Balanomorpha > Balanidae > Amphibalanus > Amphibalanus amphitrite. The sequence continues at coordinate 44,076 of NW_024883072.1, read as the reverse complement.
AACTAGCTGGGCTGTCGCATGACTAGCGATTTCAGTGTCTAATCGGTAGACAAAAAAAAAAATGTCTGAAGTGAGATCAAAAGAGAAATGCACTTATCATCGATAAACCACTAACGATCTGTTTCCTTCTACCATTAGTTTAGATTCGCTTCGAATGCTCGAATTATTCTAGCATCAATGAATCTCTCGAGTCGTCGAAGAGCCAATTTGCAAACTTCTTACTTCATTCCGCAAGTTTCTCAAACGGTTAAAAACATACCAACATAACTTTCAAATTCCCAGATATCCTGCCGGCAGCCCACAAATTCCTTAGTGCTGTGTCCTCCTCAAGTATTTGGAGGTTTTAACTCAAAGATACCCCAACCCAGAGGTTGTGCGCGGTCCAAATTTTTTAATTAGACTTCCCTCAGAACTCTTACAGCCTTCCCCTCCCTCGGGAGTTTCCGCACCGAGATACACCAAACCGCCCTCACCATGATAGCATTGACGGTCTGAGAAGAGATCCAGATCTCCGCAGTCAGAAGGGAAGATCCCGATCTCCCGGTCGTCAGCCCTATAGGACGACCTACCGCCGTGATTCGGAGCAGATAGCTGGTCGCGTGTCGCGCCGATCCGCCTCCAATCTGACGTCCGCCGATCCATATGCAAGTGGTGCGGACCCGGATTCAAGTGAGCGGGGAGGGGAGGGGGGGGGGGTCTGCGTGACGGCGGCGCGGGAACGGTAGGGGGAGGGGGCGATAGGGCACGCGGCTTTCGGGGAGCTATGGGGGACAGTTCCAGGCAGCCCCTCCATAAATCAAGTGAACCGGATGAATCACACGGGGGTCGACGCTGTGACTCACAAAAGATCTCGGCGATAAACTTGGCCCTGGTGGTCGCCCCTTTCCCGTTACTAATAAGCCTGAATGGCCAGCGGAACAGCGGAAGCTTCAAAGATTAGCACACGACCAAAAACCGCACCTCGTTTGGGATAGTAAACATGCAGCGCGTCAGAGAGGCAACCCATCGAAACCGATGACTGATGACCGGCTAATAGAGCGACGGTGAGCCAATGACGTCATTATAAGCTGTCCGGGAGGAGCAGGTGATTGATATTAAGCGTAGTAGCCTGATTAGATCAATAATCCGAACTAAAGCCGGGCTGGCGCGCCCGTATGACCCCAGATGATAAACATGGAGCCAGAAGGCGGAGTGAGAGTCTGATTTACAGTCGAAGCGGCATATATCGAGCTGGGGCAAAGTAAACATTGATAAGTAGTCGCTTAGGTTAGGAAATTTCGAGCAAGAGCGAGATAAATTAGTTAACAAATTAGTCATTTTGACATAATTCCCCATTTCCTCCGATTCCTCTCCTTGTCCGGTCTTTGAGTTACCTAACCAGACGCAACGTCGAATTAATTCCATGTCACCAAGTCAGTAAACATAACTCTAAGTGTTCATTCAAATTTAACAATCATTCATGAACTATATCATCCATTTATAAACGTCTTTGACGTTTGCAAAACAATTACATGTAGGGCGCGGGGCTAAAATGTACGGGTAATGCACTGCAGTGATCGGTCTTGCTATGTCATGATGTAAAATCCCCACGAGAATAGTATGAATTTAGGAAGGGTATCGTCTGCGTTTTATTGAAATACACGCCTTCCCAAGCCCAAATTAGCTTCAAACAGTTCAAGCAACATTAGGCAAGTTCAATACGAATGAATAGAACGACAATATATCAATCTTTATTGCAGCGGCGCATTAAAAACTCCTTCCATGAAGCAGTACAGGAAACAATAAATTCTTCTGAACATATCACACGCCATTAGCAGAAAATAATGCATCGGGTCCATTCAGTTAACTTTATTGCCTGTTAAAAGCATACGACTTCAGCCCAATATACTTCATGCACTGATAAAAGTTGCCTCGAGCGCTATCACAACTGACAATCACCCACCTTCGTGGTTTTCTCCGAGTGTCCGTCTGTTGGACATGGCTCCGGCCTCTCTCCTCTGGCCGTGTCTGCAGCTCTCCCTCCCTCTCTCTCTCCTCGGTACGGTACCGCAGCGCCCACCGTCACGCCGCCGCCGCTCCGCCCGCCACACAACGCGCGACACACTCGCGGCGCTCCGTGCCGTACTGCCGCCTACCCGCGGCTCGACCCGGGCGACCAACAACCCCGCCCCTCGCCCCCCCCCCGCGCAGGCGCACTGACAAGCGCCGGCTACCCGCCAGCGGCACGGCGCCGCGGGCGCTGTAGATCGCAGCCGAGGGAACCACAGACACACTGGGGAGCATGGCCAACGCTTTGGCCAACGCGACGCCCACGCGCCCGCCTCAGAAGCGCGTGGACTTGAACAGAGAGGATGACCTTGACCGATTGTGTCGGAGGACATCCATCTCAGCGGAGGTATCGAAGGAGCTCTCTCGGAAGTCTAGCTCGGGTTTTGAGACGCTCCCGGGAGGGGACAGGGACAGTGTGCGAGGGGTTTCGCTCCTGAACGAGTAGGCTGGAGGAGGCTGACGGACGCTAGCGTACAGCTGCTCCATGGTGCTGTCGGACGCTGAGGAGCTCGTGGTGCTCTCGGAAGAACCAGACAACAGCGCTGGGAAAGAGAGGTGGTGTGGTTAATGCGACGCTAATACGACGCCCGTTTCTTGCAGTCGCGACGCTTTGAAGTTGTTTATGCTGTAAGTTATTGAAGTGGTGTGGCAATGGCATGGTAAACAGCCGCGATTTACCGTGGTGTCTGCGACACGGTCATGGATGGCAGAAAACATAAACATAACGAGCGTTTTTATTGGAGACGGAATATTTCCGGACACTGTAGTGCCGGATAAATCGTGTGACTAACCCCTTGCTGTAACTTTACAATATTTCCCACACTGAGACACATTATTAGATTTTTATTCCGTGTTCTGATTTAAAACTAGACTGGTCGAAAAAAGCTGTTAAAAACTGTGTCGAACTAACCCATCCTTCCTGTCGATAATAAAAGCCGAGGATTGGTGCAAGCAGCCCAGCCGTTTTTAATTTGCATTCTTTTTCAGCGTGACTCGCCAAAATTAATCTGGTTGAATAAGGACAGGTGATATAATGTTTCACTGCAATGCTCTTATAGCCGCGGTTACCGCATTGAATCTCTTGTAAAAAGTTTCTACAGCTCCGACTCGCCTCTGTGTCCGAAGTTGGCCGTGAAGCTGGTCGTCGCCGGCCGGCTGACGGGACTGGCGAACCGGTAGGGTTGTCTGACGGCCACCTCGTCCACTGTGTGCAGGACGTCATCACCCAGCTGGGGACTGCCCAGCCGGCTGGTCTCCCGGCTAAAGGTGCCCGTGTACAGGCTGGGCGTGCCTCCGCCGGCCACGCAGAATAACTGACCTGCAACGGACAGGTCACTTCATAGAACAGCAGTAAGATGTAAGATGTTCGATTGAGATAACATTTATTACTTTTATTCCAGAATAGCTGACCTGCAACGGACAGGTCACTTCACAGAACAGCAGTAAGATGTAAGATGTTCGATTGAGATAACATTTATTACTTTTATTCAATTTCTACTGAATAAAGTTTACAACATTCTACACCCATCGCTTTATATTTCTCTATCTTCCGTTACAAAAATTAATTTTGCTAAATCACCTGATATTCAGCTATTTTCGATGCATGACGAAAGCAAAGCCACATCCGTTTCACCATCCAATGTCGATTTCAGCTCACCTCCGGTTCTGGGCCGTTTTTTGTGCGCGCGCCACGTGCGCCAGCCAAAGAACAGAGCTGTGACGACCAGGACAGTGGAGACGAGGACGCCGAACACGATCCCCAGAATCAGCAGCAGACTGCTGCGGGATAAACAGCAACGATGACAGGTTATAGCCCGTGTGGGTGACAAAACTAATGATTATACAATACGCATTTCAAAAATCGATTCCGTTGGCTCTGTTGTTTATCACACAAGACTCTCTGAAAAATAATAAACAGGGAGGGAATGAGTAAACATGAGTCCGTGAGGTAGTGCTAGTGACGTAAAAAGGCAGCCTTAATTCAATCCGGAACACCCTATTGCCTATCACACATGACTAACTGAAAAAATAAACCGGGATACAATGAACAAACAGGAGTTCATGACGTATTGCTGTTGTCAGGTACGCATGTTCAGCCGCCAAGCATCACGTTTGAATGACAATAGTATGTCGTCATGTCTCAGTTATGAATAGTTTTGTGTATAGACCTGTCATGAGAAGCGCCGTCAAATGTTTCATCGACGGGCGGTTTAGCATCAGCTGCCAATGTGTCACCTGTCATCGACGGCCGATGACAGATACAGATGACACTAGCTGTCACTTTTCAAACCGTGGCCAGCGATCGAGGTTCTTGCATACGCTGATCGTATGGGGGCGATCGATGTAATGCCGATCTGAAGCTGGTTTGGGTGGGCCACTGGGCCAGTTAGAAGCCTCGACACCGGGTCTGACATGACAGGACGGGGAGACCCGCGTCTGGGGCCGGCGCAACGCTGTTCGCAGTGACAGGAGACACCTCTAGCGCTACCTTTAGAGTACCGCGACAGACTCCGGCCAGTACCACGGCACACCCGGCATGTTATCGGCGCACAATCTCGACGGGCACACGATCTCAGGAAGCACACCTGGCCAGTGGGCACTAGGCAGACTCGGCAAATCGGGAAGAGAAGTGTCGATTACCATGTATTTTGCTGACACGACACGTTAAACGACACAACTGCTGCAGGCTGGAAGTCATGTTGAACTGAATATACATACAATCTCTGTGATCAGATGTTAGATTAATAAATTATGAAACAAGCATCCCGTATCAAATAAGGTGCATTAATGCTTTGAGCAGAGCTCACTGAAGCCTGCTGAGCAAATCTTCTTGCTCGTTGTAACTTGTATGAATGGTAAGATAAGAGATCCAACTTGGCTGGTCTATCCGTTCGGTACCCTTTGATTCATATCTTATGACTCATCCATCGTTCAATACACCATGTCTATGGGATATTGGGTTGCCTTGTAATACCTTTCCGGGTCGGTCACCACGTTTTGGAATTCGATCGATAGCGGATCGCTCTAGTACGGCGTGTGACCGTAAAGTCATGGACCACCCATGTGTCCATGGCCCGTTTCGACCACGGCGCGTGCCAAGCGTTCCCCAGCTACCTTTGGTTCAGGCATCCGGTGCGACCGTAGGACCGTTTGGATCGAGAACGGTCCGAGATGCTGGTGGTCTATGACCTTTGTGGAACGCCTGGTGAGTGGGGAAGTCGCTCGGGTTTCCTTGTTCATAATAGCACCCGATGGTATTCACCAATTACCAATTACAGCAAACTATTGACGTTCGTTCCCGTTCTAGTTATAATATTGCAAGGAGGTAGTTATTTTCCTTCTCTCTCATCAGTCCTAATGAGGTCGCAGTTTGCAGAGAGCAGTGCCTATCGAACACGAATCTCTCTTGCGCACATCTCCAGCCCCAAGGATTGATGGATCCTGAGGCACACAGCACCCACACAAAAAGACGCATCACTTTCATCGAGGGTCAGGGGTCAGCGCAAAAAAACGACGGGCCGCTGCGTCAGCTTGATTGGGTCCGAACGATTGCACCCAATGACCCGGATAGTTCTCAGGGAGGCCATACGAGGTCACTGAAAGGAGGTCTCATCCTCTCGCTGTATGTCTAGGAAACAGCCTACATAATGGAGATAAGGGGAGGTAGCGCTTAGTGACAGCATGGCTAACACATCGAGGATTTTCAGGACTAGGACGGTAAATGCACCACCAAACGAATATCTGTCAGACATCACCACTCCTTGAAAGTGCAGCACAAGGTAAGGCGAGACACAAATGGTGCACATTTCACCATTAGGTGCGTGGCTAGCTGAGTGGCTGTGAGATGCGATATGCAGGAGAAAACGGAAGGCACTTTGTGGTTTCATGTAGGCGGTGGCTGGTGTGAGTACGTCAATTTGATAACACGAAGATAGCTTAGGTTGTACTGAGCCACGTGCACCCGTAATACAACGGGTGAGGGGTGAGGACATCACATTTGGAGAGGGTAAGTGACAATGAACCAGAGGCGGATCCAGCTCAGAGTTTTTTTTTTGGGGGGGGGGGGCAAACCATAACAATTTATCGATTCTTTCCATGCCTCGTCCATAGGCGTGATGTTAAAATTATGCCGTTTGGGAGGGGGGGGGGGCAAATGCCCATTATGCCCCCCTGGATCCGCCACTGCAATGGACCCATAATTCTGTTCGCGGCTCGCGCGATTTCTCATTTGTTGGCGCTCTTTCCTTGCTTGGGTATAAGGCCTATGTTTAGTTGAAAACAATTATGCTTTTGCGATAATCCATCAAAGCTATGCAACTTATTATCAGTAAATGCTACTGTGATGACACGTCACTATAGCTTCACTAACAAACCCGAACCCCGAACCCCGTATCCCCCGCTCTCCAGTCTGTATTGCTGTCGGGCCGGCGACCGCTGACCTGGCATTGGCTGGGACCGGCGCGGCGCCCCGCTCCGTCCCTCCCTCGACTGAGGCCGGACAGCAGTAGCGGTAGGTGGCCGTCCCACAGCAGTACAGAGGCTCAGCCTCGCCCGGCGGACACGCAAAGCCGTTGTTCCAGTTGCCGATGCTGTCAACGTACCCGGGACAAAACGGGTCCCGCAGGAGCACTGAAACAGAGAGAGGGGAGAGGGAGATAGAGGGGAGAGTGTCACTCGGTGACCTGCCACCAGCCGACACGGGTCCCCGACACAGGTCCCACAGGACCACTGACACACAGAGAGGGGGAGGGGGAGGGGGCGGTGACCTCCCCGGCCCGGTGACCGACGCGACACGGGCTCACGTGAGGCTGGACCGGCATGGTCTCACGTGACTGTACCGATACAGGTCCCATATGACCCGAGTACTGACGCCGACACGAGTCCCACGGGACCGGGCCGACACGTGCTATAGAGAGGGGTGGGGAAGTGACCACCAGAACAAAAATTGTGACTGGTGCTCGGAAGGGAGCGAAAAGGAGGGAGCGTGACTTTTTGCTGTCCGAGTCATTCAGCTTATGTGCACAGGCCATGCACAATAAACGTTTGAAGTTGGTATAGTTGAAAAATGCATAATGCATTTGGGGCATTCCACGTCAAATCGAACAAAAATCGGCTGTTTTGCACCTTACCATCAGCGATTTCATTATAAATTTGTGAGCGAGTTCCTGTGTCGCCCCGGACATTACATTGATGTTTTTTGCACATTCTGACCACAGGTCTTCTAAATATAGGGCATCAAATTTTTACAAAATGTTGCATCTTTATACTTTTTGAACGACCATAACTTTGGTTGTACTTGTTTGATTTGAATGAAATAAACCTTACTGTTTAGGTAATTTCTTAAGCATTTGTTTAGAATTGCATCGACTTAAATATATGACCTTGAAATTTGCTTAACTCTGTTCTTAAGCACAAAAATTGAAATAGCAGAAAACACGTCACCTTCGATTTGGCTCATTTTCATATATTTTATTGCCTACCATATTCTTAACAACCTGTGAAAAAATTAGAGTGGGCCATTCATAAGTTTGGAAGAAAATGGCACATATGCAAACGTATGTTAGCACGCGCAGTGGTGAGTGGAGGGGGAAGAGTGAATTTCGCCCCACCCCTCCTGTTTTTCGCCAATATCTCATAATATTGATGCGAAATTACTTATGGCTACCTGTCCAGAATTGAATTGCACATCTCATCGTGCAAGCAATAAGAAAATCGGTTCACAACTGTTCTAGTAATAGCGGTGTAAAGAGAACATCCTGTCGCCGCGGCGACGCGGCGACTCGGCAGCCGGCGCCGACCGCTACGCGCCGCCTGAATTGTAGACTGTGCCGGGACGGAACGGAACGGTTCCGTCTTTACATCGCGCTCCTTACCGCTGATTACGTTCGATTCGCGTCAAATTTTGTGAGAAGACTAAGAAATGTACAGGCAAGCTTATGGTGAAAGAATTCTGAAAATAGGTTGGTAAACAATTGAAATATGAACGTGTAAACACAAAATTGTGACTGCTGCGTTTCCCGCGTCGGCCGATCCCGCCTCAGCCGGCGACATGTTACTTTAGCAGGACTCTAACTGCCATATTTATTATCGGATTAACTAGAAATTCCCCATTCATATTCAAAAATGTATGTTCTTTCGTATAGTGAAGATCAAAAGACGTGAAGATATCGTTGCGTGATAATGTTTTCGTTGAATTTATTTCATGATGCATTTCCACACGGCTCAAAATTCACCGCAAAATACCGTTTGCCTGAGACACTTTTACAATGGAACGTGAATGTTTGACTACGATGACTATGCATTTCCATTCTCGCAAAGTTTGGGATATCACTTATCAGCAATCATTCATTTCAGGAAGTGTACACAAGCAAGCATGTCTTGACTCTGTATTTCAAGGCATGTCGGTTGCGTGATGTTGATGCATGAAAACGGCGTTTGCCGCGAACGTTATGAATGGCTCACTCCAATTTTTTCACAGATGGTTAGGAACATTGTGACGGACATAATATGTAAAATTACTCGAATCGAAGGTGGCGTGTTTTTTCCTATGTAAATTTTTCTGTTTTAATTCAAGGTCAAATGCATTTCAAGGTCACTTCAATTTAATTTTATAATTAAAAATCAAAGCCTTATTAATTGCCTACAAGACCCTGTTAATATCATTTTGATACCAGAAAAGGAACCAGAGTTGTAAGCATTTTAAAAAATGATGTGTGGCATTTTTGGCTATATTCGATGACCTATATCTCGGCGATACGTTATCAAATTTCGAAAATATTATACGTAACTCAGTTTTGAACCATGCCCAGTCTGCCTACAAATTTTCAGAAAAATCAAAGGGATGACGGATTTCGGTGTTTGATTTGACGTGGAATGCCCCATTTACAGTATTACCTGCATGGTGTCTAAAATCTAATTGTTCTTAGTCAAGAGAAGATCAAATAAAATTCAATTGGTATTTGGTGCTGTCACATCAAATCATCCGCAGCAAGTAGCATTTGGTCTTGGATAGTCGATTCAATTTCACCCAAATCCCGGAGACGACATCCCGCAGCAAGCTTGATTGACAGCTTAGATGGATTGCAGCTTATTCCATAAAACAATGTAAGTGCAGCTTAATCTTCATTGACATGAATAATGCAACCATTCGTACACAACGACGCACCAAACAATGTTGATAATCTTCGGAACACATCTATTTGAAAACCGGAAGTAATTCCTTTGTCGGCGCTACAAACACAATCAAACTGCGTCGTAATCGTCACCACGCCGTATCGCGCCATTCCCCGGCAGCCGCCCCATTTGGCCGACAGCTATTGGCTGAAGATTTGCATGTAAAGTGTCGCTCGCTAGGATCGCTGACTGGATCGTAGCTCCCCTGTTCTGGTGCGGCTGTTCGCACCCCCGTTATAGTCGGAACAGAACTGTCGGCGAGACCCGTACGCTGAGTGGAGTGCCTGTTGGTAACTGCCTCGCGCACTCTTTCGATTGCGAGAAAGGTTTGCTGAATTCAGGTCATAAGAGTGTCGGTGCCTGTTATGCAATCCGAGCATGTTCAATGTTAGTGTTACTTATCTTTTACTTTTTCAATAAAAAGTACAATTTGTCATTTTTCTATGAATTTGCTCTGATAACCTTTCGATCTCTTGTGTTTTCCCCTGTCATGTTTTATTGCCGGGGGAGTTTGATATTCATCTACATTCTCTGAGTTATCATTTGTTTCACGAGTGTGATAAGCAGAAGATGCCGCGAAGCACAGGCGGCGATTATGACATCATATTCACCGACTCGTGTCCTGGATTGTCTCCAGATGCGACAGACGCGCACACAGCCGCCCTAAGCGGCACAAAAACGATGGAGACAGATCGGTCGACGGTCGGAGACCCGGCGCCATGATGGCTGTCCCTGCGTGAAAAGGAGGAACGACGGTGGGATAATACAGACCGGCTCAGCCAGTCCAGAAAGGCCCCTCAGAGATGAATAAAGAGACGATAAAAATAAATTGTGTGAATAAATTATCACGACCGCTAAGCCGCTCGTGAATTACGAAGATGTCATGAAAACTGCATTTGCGATTCAACAGGGTCGTTTGAGTGACGGATAGAGGAAAGCTCTCGTTTTATTATGTTCATGGTGTTAGAAAGGATTTGATAGAAAGAGGTAGGAGAGGTAGGGGAGAAGCTGAAAAACCCTTAAATCTTCGATGCTTGATTGCGTACATTTCCTATGTCCATTTTGCTTTTTAAAACTAAGTTATTTTATTGCCTGTTACGGTAATTATTAACCATTTCCTTCCTATAAGCAGAGCAAATTAACCCGCGCCCTGCTGGGGGTCCTGGATTTCCACGCCCTGCTGGGGGGGGGGGGGTGTTTGAACACCCCCCCTTCTAACTCGGCTCCTGGGCCACGTAGCGATACGCGGAAGGCGGCGTTCGAAAGAGCGTCAAAAATAATGAGGAAATCACTTCGGTCCATTTTTTGGTCAGGTCAAAGGTCAGGTCACCAGAGGTCATTGAAGGCAAAATTTCGCCGATTTCCAGGTCGAATGTCGACAATTTCCAAGAAGCCAACGCATAACTCGGGAACCAATGGAGCTACAGCGCCGCGGAAAAGCGCATTCGATAGCCCTATTAGCGCCCTTTCTGAGTAATGTTCTCAGATTTGACCTAACGTCAACGGTTTTGCCTGCAGGGGGCAAAAACTGCAAAAATAGCCGATTTTTTCGGAAACAGTTTTTCTGCAATAACTTTTGACCCAAGCCTTGTACGAGCTTACTTTTACCGGCATCGTGTTCCTCTCGTCAAGACGCATCGAATGAACTATAAGTTGACCTTGAAAGGTCAACTTGAAAATTTGACCTCAGGTCAAGGTCATGACCTGACCGGAAAGGGTCATGTTGCATATCAGTCGATCCGTATCGTCGAGCTGAACACATCTAAGGCGTTTTCATCGCTCTAGCATGCCTCTATCAAAAGTTATTTGCGAAAAACTGTTAGATACCATTCGTGACCTAAGATGACCTCAGGGCATAAACAGGGGTCACCACGGACACCATTTTCATGTTCAGTGTATCTAAACCACTTGTAATTCAGTGTTTGGGAGTGTTTATAATGTCTTTCGTCCAAAAGAGGCGCATTTCAATTTTCTCCCATTGACTTATAATGGGGAGGTCGCAAAATTGACCTGACCTTAGGTCATCGACATCAAAATTCTGAGATATACATTTTGTACATGCTATTGCTCTTAGCAATCGCTGAAAGTTTCAAAGCGATCGGTCACTCGGTGTAGCTATGACAGACATTGAAACTTTTTATGAGGTGAGGTCACTTCAAGTGACCTGGTGACCTGACCTTGAATGACCTTGGTCTGAAATTTTCACAACATGTGTAGAATTGATGTATGATAAGTTGTACCAAAAACGGCGGCGCTCCACGCCGCCGTTTTTGAGATATTCGCGAAAAACCACAAGGGGGGTGTTCAAACACCCCCCCCCCCCAGCAGGGCGCGGGTTAATTAACTACGATGGTCAAAATCGACGACGATTAAAATCGCTTTCATAAAAAACACAATCTTGTACATTTGTATGTGACTACTAACGTCTCAGCACCATGGTCGGTTGCGAATTTTGGTGCCTCAGGTCACGCCTGCTCGACCTTCGTGACCCGATTATTATCCAGCAGAGCTCCCATACAGTCTCAACTGCCCGCATTGACCGGCGGCCATTCAACCATTGAACTCGCCTGAACAATGCGCTTCGATACCAGGGTGACGGAGACGTGCCCCTCTCAATAGTTTGCCATTTTTGACATTACGCCTTAGGCGCTGTTAAGAAGGAATTGACTTCAAGCGTTCCCCTGTCATAGCGTCAGGCTCTGAAAGAGATTAATTTCACGAGGTCGAGTGCTGGGCGCGGCCGTGCGGGTCGGTCGAGCCTGCCAATCAGGCCGATGGCTTTCACGGAACGGTCACGGTACGCTTATGATCGGACTCGAGAGTTATGGTGGCAGCGTAGTCATTATGGTGGCGCACAGTCGTGCATTCAAACTGATTGGCTATCCGATGGACATTTCAAGATTCCAAAACTCAACTACATACAAACAAATTCAACGATTCTCTAAGCAACTGCTGAGCTCGTAAATCTAACCATCTCAAAGGGGCTGTCAAATAAGCTTATCATGTAAACACCACCTTACTGCAATGGCTACGACTGCGCTCCGTATCAACCTACATCGGCAGATGTTCCGATATACTCTCCCTCTTCAGCTGAAACAATGGTTTCGGTGGTCTGTTTATGTCCCGCCGTCGGTGGCTGGTGACTGGCCGGGGCCGCAGCCTGCCTTCGGTGTCCCGTGGGTGGACTGCCACTCGTCCCCCAGTGATTCCCGGCCACACAGACCGTCCTTTTGTCCGACAAAAGCGGCTGGCGCGGCACCGTCCGCTGCATCACTGAACAACACAGAGTGGGCGGACGGCCGGCTGAGGTGTGCGCTCCAAATGACCCCGCGGTCCCGCCGCGCGACCTCCCCAGTGGCTGGGTCAGCCCTGGAGCCCCTCTGCCGACATGTCCTGCAGTGGACGCTGTGACCATTGCCGGGAGATGTGACCTGCTCGGGCCCCGCGGACATTAGGTCTGGGAGCCCAGCCAGCGCTGCGGACCCTTTCTGCCTCTGTAGCTAATGCCGGCGTATAATCGGCATGGATCGCGGCCAGCGGAGGGGGGGGGGGGGGTCGGCGACGGAGCCAGAGGGGGGATCGGGGAGGCTCGACACACCGCTCACATGGTATGGTCATCGGTCCAACTGATCAGGAGAATATCGGTCATGGGAGATTGACCAAATCGGTCAAAAGATTACTAAGGTCGGCGAGAAATCGCTTGATTGTGACAATAGAGATAGCTCCAATCTACCTATCCGTGAACTATTGTCTATAGTGGTCATTGTTCACTAAACAGCGAACATTTATCAGAAAGGGAAAGCATTCCCGGTGCAGACCTACAGTTGAACCTGAATAAGGAATAGGTAGCGTAAGACACGAAAGCTATCACGATTTTCGATCAAGATCTGTCAGGTCACCCACTTGACCTTTGTCGGATACCTTGAGAACGTGAGTTTGCACTGAAAATGGCGCTGTTATCTCGTGTATCACTCTGGTTCTCCAGAAGTACCGATATGGTAATGGCTTGCAAATGAAAAGCGATTACCTTTCCGCCTCATTGTATACGGCTGGTGAGAGTGGTTGGCATCTCCCCCGTCAGTCAGTCCACCGACCTTTCAGTGTCGAGCGCGTGCTCTCGTTGAAGCGCCATGGCCCGTGCCACGTTATGAGCCGTGCCGTTACGAGCCCGGCGCCGAGGCGGCATTGTTGTCCACTGTGGCCCCGTCATTTTGAATGTCGGCCGGTGGGGACGAAACGACCCGGCCGTGACCGTCCATCCCGGCGAGGGCCGGCCGAGAGCCACTGGTGCCGATGGTTCTTTTAGTGTCGCTAGTGTCTCCTAGTGCAGCCTCATGCGGCCCCACAGCAGGGCCTCTCTCGGGAGGAAATGGCCCCCGTATCTTTCCGCCCACTGCCGATGCGCTATTGATTGTTGTCACGAGGCCGGCACCCTCCCACATGGTATCAACGAGAGCCACGTGACAGAGTTTCACGTGACCGAGAGCGCTGGGGTTTGCCATTCGGAAATGGAGATGTCTCAAGAAGCGCGTGTTCTACTTCTGGCTTATGAAACCATCCATGAATACAGGCGTGGTTAAAAAGTGAAAATATGTAGACATTCATTTATTCATCGCCGACTAAGTTTCGAAGTGTCAATAAGCAGCAACCAGCCACAATTTTTACGGCAAGCTTTCTGGAACGAGCACTGCGCCAGTCAAGGTGTCCGCTGCGTCACATAAGTCGCCGTCTCGAGCTGGCGTCATAGCTGTTTACGAACGACCCCTCTGTGACGCTGCATCTCCACACTCCCCTGCAAGACCTCGCGACCCGTCCATCGCTAAATCAAACGGCCTCGAGCCCGTGCAAAAAGAAAATTATCGCTTCGAACTGGCGGTCCTTATCTGCTTTCCTAGCAAAACAGTCGCGCAAAAAGCGTTCCTGACATATGCCAGGTGCTGAGCCGGGAGGTGCGCGGGACAAGACAAAGAGCAGCGGTCGGGGACGGCGGCTGTTGCAGCTTCAGATTGCATACTGCAACGCATGCAGCGATGACGATAAGACGCCGAGGACGCGTCCGGCGCTCTCATGGACATCGTGTCTGTCTGTTTTACTGGCCGCGACACGCGCGACTGGCTTGCCATGCCGTGCACGAGCTGTTTTCGCCGGCACGGGGCCGGTGCAGGGCCACCCGCGGTGCTGCCTGGTCCAAGACCGGCCACCGCTGCTCAGATGATGTAACGATGACCTATTGGCGTTGTAGCTTTTAGGCGTAGGTGCGGGGCCTGCGTGAGTTCTTTCGAGCATGAATCTGTTTACAATCGAAATGTGATATATAGGATGAGACATTTTTTATCTTAGCATTCTGTCTATTGCTGGTCTATTAACCCTCGCATGTGTGCGGCGTTTGCCAGCTTCTAATGTGTAGGGGGGGGGGGGGGGTCGGTTGGACCCCCCCTTGCCGTTTGGCCCCTGATCGAGCTAGAGCTTCGCGGAAAAAACGAGCGTGTTGCCCGTGACGAGAGGAAGCCGATGATACCCAATTTTAAGGTCCTAGGTCATTGGTTGACCTTCCAGGTCAGGTCAATGACCCAAAGTCGGGAAAATCGGGACCTGTTAGAAAGTCGTAAAGTGTGGCTGCTAAGGGGTTTTTCGGGATGCTGATCACGAATATCGTGTTAGTTTTGATCACAGATGATGTCTTGAAGCATTTAGACCAGGTCGGGTCAGGTCAGGTCAGGTCAACCAGTAGGCGTCGTGACGGGTATTCGTAGTACGTGTCAACCGCCTCTGACAGCTTCGTAACATGTTACGAAGTCACCAAAACTACTTCGTAAATGTTCAAATGGTTGCTAAATTCGAATTCAGCTCCAAAAACTAGCCTAGAAACATGTAAAACTCCAAAAAGTGACCCGAGGTCACCCGAGGTCACCAAAGGTCAATGACCTGACCTGACCTTCAGGTGACCTTGACACACACGGGAGTAACATCAAATCACATGTTGGAACGTTTGAAACCACGAAAAGCTTGCAAACACGCGGCTAGTGCGAGCCGACATACGCGAAATCGCGATTCCGGCCAAACATGGTCTCGGAAAAGAGGTCACAGGTCAAAGGTCATTTGGGTCAGGGTCATGAAATTTTCAGGGTAGGTGTAAAATTGATCAATGCGAGGGTACTGAAAGTTTCGTCGCGATCGGCCGCTTTTTACGCGAGTTATTCGCGAAAAACCATGGGGGGGGTCCATCCGACCCCCCCCCCCCCCTACACATGCGAGGGTTAAACTTCTGTTGCAGAATATCGTATGATGCGTCACTCTTTGGTAGCTGCGCTCAGTGAGCATGAAAAGTGCAAGGCATTAACTGAATTTGTATTTACATCTGTTTATTCTAATTTGCTTACTTTCACAACCTGCGTGTTTTGTCTCATACTCCTGATAATCGCGATTGAACTGAACGTGCAAACACTGACATAAGTGTGAGCAAAACACAAATATTCAGTACATACATGCGTTACTAAGAATGGTTACATAATCCAACTTTGACCACTTCCAAACATGTTATCTATAGATCAGTGTTTTATGTTTGCTTGTTACATAATCGACCCCGTTAATCTCCGGTCGCGTATGGCCTATGAGCCGACGTCGCCATGTGTGAGCTCCCTGCGACTAAAGTGGCCAGTCGGCAGTCGAGCCACGGCCACCTCGTTAGCTTCTGACATAGTCGCGCAGTCCTATTTGTATCTAATTAGCATGCCGACCGGAGATTACGGAACCAGACGGAGAAACGCCGGACGATGGCGTGTCCTCTGCGGAAGCAGGAAAGGAGAGCGGAGAACTGCGGAGTTGGACCAGGACGGTCAGGATAACAAACGTTGCAGGAAAATTGGGGAGCCCGTAACGACGAAGCTAGGAACAGGAAAAGTACGGAGCGACGATGAAATGCTTAGACGGCTGCCGCGGTGCAATTAGTGTTTCCTCTCTGTCGCTACTGTGTCCCGTGCTGCGACCCATTCCAGTTTGGCTGTTGTTGGCCGTACTCACCCATTTTTCGGTTGCGCTCCTCATCCGCCACAACCGTGGGTGAGACGACGTCGGACGAGAGAGGGAGAGAAGTAATAAAAAAAAACGAAAAAGAGACGGAGGAGACAATGTTGAGGACATTGGCGCCGTTGGGGATGGGGGGTGGGAGACGCGCCCCTCGCGGCCCGCCTCTGTTGTCACCGTCGTCCCCTCTCACTGACTGACGTCTGTCCTCTCGTCTCCTCCCTCGCCCTCCCCGCCCTCGCCCCTCCCCACGGACTGCCGCTCCCCAACCCACCTCCGGCCCAGCTGGTCTTCACACTCCAGAGGGGCCACTAAACTTTATTAGGGGACCCTAATACCGATTAGTGTTTCCTCTCTGTCGCTACTGTGTCCCGTGCTGCGACCCATTCCAGTTTGGCTGTTGTTGGCCGTACTCACCCATTTTTCGGTTGCGCTCCTCATCCGCCACCAAAAGCCCCAACTGGAACCGACAGGTAATGGTAGGAGATTGGCACACTCAGAGTCTCCTCGTTAAGCTACCAGAAGGACTGGTTCTCGAGAGCAGAAAAAGTGCTATTTGAATGCCCGGTGGCCCATCACACAAGGCGCAGTGCTCACCCAACGAATGTCATCCTCCGCAACACTAGGGCACTGTGAAACGTCGCCCGTCCAACACCAGGGCAGTGTGAATCGACACCCTTCGAACACCAGTGCAGCGTGATTCGACACCCTTCGCGAACACCAAGGAATTGTGTGAATCGACACCCTCCAAACACCCGGGCAGTGTGAATCGATACCCTTCAAACACCAGGGCAGTATGAATCGACACTCTTCGCAAGCACCAGGGCAGTGCGAGTCGACGCCCTTTAACACCAGGGCAGTTTGAATGACACCCTTCAAACACCATGACAGTGTGAATCGAGACCCTTCGCAACATCAGGGAATTGTGTGAATCGACACCCTTCAAAAAGCCAGGGCATTGTGAATCGACACCCTGCAAACACCAGCGCGGAGTGAAACGACACCCTTCAAACACCAGGGCAGTGTGAATCGACATCCTTCGCAAACACCAAGGAATTGTGTGAATCGACACCCTTCAAGCACCAGGGCAGTGTGAAACGACACCCTTCAAACACCAGGGCAGTGTGAATCGACCCCTTCAAACGCCAGGGCAGTGTTAATAGACACCCTTCGCAAACACCAGTGCAGTGTGGATCGACACCCTTCAAACACCAAGGCAGTGTGAATCGACACCCTTCAAAACCAGGGCAGTGTCAATCTACACCCCTCAAACACCAGGGCAGCTTGACTCGATGGATCTTTTTCTTGTGCTCAACGTGAAGTCGCAAGAGTGTCTTCCGAAATGGCTAAAGCAAATGGCTGGCCAGCTTTTTATTCAAACGACACAGCTATGTATATATATAAATAATGGTGATAATAGCATGGGGGATGCCCAGGCAGATACTTTAAGCGCAGAATACCTAATAAGCATGAACATTACGGTCACTTGGGTGAAACATCAATAAACCAAATCGTTCAAACGCCATCAGCGCGTGCTTACGTTTAACCATCTTGGTATATCCAGTGATACGCCATAAGTCGCGGGACAAGGAACATTCCGCCACTTGGGACGTCACACGACGAAGCGGCTCGTCGAGGGACACGCTTACACACGGCAGGCCACGCCACCGACCTGATCTAACTTACCCGGGCATTGTCGAGCGGACCCCTGCTAGGTCACGTCACCGAACTGACCGAGCATTCCAGGCCCTTGCCGCCCGGATCTTTGTCAGGTCACGCCACTCACCGAACCGCCCTAACTTCCCAGGTCGGTCACCGTCCGGGCCTCTGCCAGGGCACGTCACTGGACTAATCTAACTTCCCAGATCTAACTGGCCACGTCACTCACCCCAGGTCATTGCCGTCCGGATCCCTGCCAGACCACGCCACTTACCGAACGAACTAACCTTACTCTTCAGGTCATGTCGATTGGGCAAGGCCATGTCACCGAACCGACCCAGATTCCAAGTCATTGCCGTCCAACCCCTGCCAGGCCACGCCACTCACCGAAACTGACCTAACTCCCAGGTCAGTCGCCGTCCGAGCTCCTGCCAGGTCATATCACTCACCCAACTGGCCTAACTTTCCAGAGCATACGCCGTTCGGACCTCTACCAGGTTACGTCACCGAACTGACCTAACTTTCCAGGCGACCGCTGTTTGGATCTCTACCAGGCACGTCCCCGAACTGACCTTACTTCCCAGGGCATGTCGTACGGACCTCGCAAGGTCACATCACCGAACCGACCTAACTGTCCACTGTCCAGGCCCATGCCGTCTGGACCTCGCCAGGTCACGCCACTCACCGCACTGACCTACTTCCCAGGTCAGCCGCCGTCCCGACCTCCTTGTCCCAGACCACTGGCGTGTTCCAGACCACCACCCCCGGGCGATAGATCGGAGCGGGTACCTACCGTCTCAACAGCCGTATAAGGCGCCGTACTCGTCCCGCTGTCCCATCCCCTCTCCAGGTAGGGACCGCCACCCCCACCCCCCGCCGGCCGAGCCCAGCGAAGGCGCGCCGCGTTTGGCCGCGGTGCCGCCTGGGGCGCTCCGTCGCTCCCCCTACAGGCATATGACACTCGCCCCGAGCCTGCCGGCGGGCGCCGGCCCGAAATCCACATATATATGTGACACTCCAATAGTCAGTCACGTGACACCCCCAACAGACATGAGGTGCACGGACACTAGCCCCAGAGGGTGTCCCGACCGACGCCGAGGGCCGACCTGTCATAAAAGGGACCAACGGTCATAACCAGCTGTAAGCGGCGGCCCGCTCGCGTCACCGCCGCCCGTGGACGCCCAGCGGCCAGCGCGGGGCCGATGACAACAACGATCCCAATGCGCCGGCCCGTCGCCTCGGCGTTCCCGCGACGCGGCCGCTGGGAGGGGGGGGGGGGCAGCCCGATCGCTAATGGCCGAGCCCACAGGCGAGGAAGGCATCTCACTGCTGCCAGCTGCTGCCAGGTACTGGCCGCTGCTAGTCCCGCCCGTCTCATACAAATTATGGCCCACAAGTAAGTGCGCACGCCAGGCAATCCAGTACCGAGTCGGACACTCCCGCCGCCGCGCCAGTCTTGGCCAGACCACTCCTTAGGGAGTGAGAAGAGAACCCGGGTCCGAGCGCGAGGCGAAAAATATTGTTCAAACTGCGCCGCGTGAGCACTGCCCCCGAATCCAGGGTAAAGAGCGGCGCCCCGTCTGCCGCAGCCCCTGCCTGGTGGTACAGGCGCATGACCCGCACCGGACAGGTAGACGTGCCCGTTGTGGGGAGCTCAACGTAGGTCGACGGTCCACGCTGCCGGCTGGTTTGAATGCCGACCCGGACTCTTGATGCCAACGGGTGTGAAGTACCCATCGCCATATCGTAGACGCCGTCCGTGATCGTTGAAAAAGGAATTCGTTGCTCCGCAGGCCGCCGTAAAACGCTAACATGCATGCAACCCACACGCACCG
The DNA here is from genome assembly GCF_019059575.1 of Amphibalanus amphitrite. NCBI lineage: Eukaryota > Metazoa > Arthropoda > Thecostraca > Balanomorpha > Balanidae > Amphibalanus > Amphibalanus amphitrite. The sequence continues at coordinate 24,337 of NW_024883072.1, read as the reverse complement.
CTGGTCCAAGACCGATGAAAATAACGACCCCAAACGCGTTTCCAGCCGTCGAAGAGCGGATATGTCGAGCTCCTGCCGGCGGGGCTCCGCCCCACCGCCCCGGTGCTCGTAGCCCCGGAACGCGGCCGCTGGGTTAGGGGGGGTATCCCGACCGCCATTGGCCGCCCCCACTGTAGAGGAAGGCGTCTCACTCCTGCCAGATGCTGCCGCGCGCTGGCCACTGCTAGTCCATCACGTCTCATATGTCCCACGAAGTAAGTGAGCGTGTCATCGGAAGCCGGCCCGCCAATCAGGCCGTACCGTCTACAGACCGCAATATAGCAACGCTGACCCGCCTCATAGGCCCGGCGGGAGCCCGGTGTCAGACTATTTCGGAACAACTCACGCGTTACCGCCACTATAGGGGCACATTACTGTTACACGGATGCCTCTCATGGCCGGGAACCCGGTCGACTCGCTCGCCATTACGACGGTCCGTGTATTGTCTCAGGACTGTCATACTCGTCCCGCCTTCCCCTTCCCCCCGGGGCGGGGGGGGGGAGTCCTCCTCCCAGCCGACCGTCCGAGCCCAACGAGGGCGGCGACCCCGCCGAGCCGCCGCCCCGCCTCGGCCGGCCCGGCTCAGCGGTCAGCCAACGGTCATATAACACGCCTCGCGACGGCCCCGGACGGCGCTGGATACGGTTTGCCATAAAAGGACACCTGCGCTCATAAACCAGCTGTGGACATAAACCAGCGGATCCCGAGACGGTGACAGGCCGTCTGCGGCGTGCCGCGCCCGTTGACCGACGCCCGTTGGCGCCGCAACCAGCGTCCGACGCCGAGCCGCTCTGACCGTGTCGTGGGAGAATGCCGCCAAACCCACTCGCCGGGCAGACCACTATACGAGTCTGCTCGTACGTTATACCAGGCCAACCTCAAACCGATCCATTACCAAGTAAAGCCGGGGCATTATCCGCTCACCCCTGCGGTCACCTATGACCCGCTCGCCCACCGGCCCGATCCAAGTTCCCAGGTCAGGGCTGAATTGGCCGCTGCCCGGTCACGCACCGAACTGACCTAACGTATCCAAGCCATGTCACTCAGACCCCGTCGTGTCGCCCGCCGTGCGAACCTCGCATTCCCAGGTCCGTCGCCGATCCGGCCTCTGCCAGGCCTGTACCGCACTGACCTAACATTACCAGGTCAGTCGCCGAACCGGCCTCGGTCCGCACCGACCTCACCGAACCGGCCGCAGTCCGAACCGGCCTCTGCCAGGCCTCGTACCGAACTGACCTAACATCCCAGGTCAGTCACCGAGCCGCCTCGCCGAACCGGCCTCTGTCTGCACCGGCCTCACCGAACCGGCCTCTGTCCGCACCCGCCTCTGCCAGGCCTCGCACCGGACTGACCTAACATTCCCAGGTCAGTCGCCAAACCGGCCTCGCCGAACCCGCCTCTGTCTGCACCGGCCTCACCGAACCGGCCTCTGCCCGCACCGGCCTCACCGAACCGGCCTCTGCCCGCACCGGCCTCACCGAACCGGCCTCTGCCCGCACCGGCCTCACCGAACCGGCCTCTGCCCGCACCGGCCTCACCGAACCGGCCTCTGTCCGCACCGGCCTCTGCCAGGCCTCGTACCGAACTGACCTAACATTCCCAGGTTAGTCGCCGAACCGGCCTCACCAAACCGGCCTCTATCCGAACCGGCCTCTGCCAGGCCTCGTACCAAACTTACCTAACATTCCCAGGTCAGTCGCCGAACCGGCCTCGCCGAACCGGCCTCTGTCCGCACCGGCCTCACGAACCGGCCTCTGTCCACACCGGCCTCACGAACCGGCCTCTGTCCGCACCGGCCTCACGAACCGGCCTCTGTCCACACCGGCCTCACGAACCGGCCTCTGTCCGCACCGGCCTCACGAACCGGCCTCTGTCCGCACCGGCCTCACGAACCGGCCTCTGTCCGCACTGGCCTCACGAACCGGCCTTTGTCCGCACCGGCCTCACGAACCGGCCTCTGTCCGCACCGGCCTCACCGAACCGGCCTCTGTCCGAACCGGCCTCTGCCAGGCCTGGTACCGAACTGACCTAACATTCCTAGGTCAGTCGCCGAACACGATACATACAGCCAACGACACTGCACACAGCACGTGGTTACGATGCAGATACCGGCGGACCGGACCCACCTGCCATTCCAACGGTGCCGGGTCCGTAGTGTTGCGCGGAGTCCATGGTCCGCGTCCCGCTCTGGCTCTCACCACCGTACCGTGCACGATAGAGGCTGCGTGATGCCAGCACACGCACGCTATCCTACCACACACGCGCAATCACACCACCAGACGCGCCCCTCGCGGCCCGCCTCTGTTGTCACCGTCGTCCCCTCTCACTGACTGACGTCTGTCCTCTCGTCTCCTCCCTCGCCCTCCCCGCCCTCGCCCCTCCCCACGGACTGCCGCTCCCCAACCCACCTCCGGCCCAGCTGGTCTTCACACTCCAGAGGGGCCACTAAACTTTATTAGGGGACCCTAATACCGATTCTCGGTATTTCTTTCATGTCTTCAGTTTTACGCGCTCGCAATGCCCTATTGGCTGTATGTATGAAACTTATTGAATGAATTGCGGTACAATGGCTGTGTTTACGCCACATTATCGCTGAATTAGGGCCAAATCTGGCTAAAGGGGTCAGCGGGTGGTCCAGTGCTCTCATTTCACGCGGCGGCTCGGTGTATTTAAGGGGCAATTTCCCGTCGGGCCAAAATATAGCGGCGGTTTGTCACGATTGGTGCGGTCAAAACAGACTCGGCGGAGCGGGGAGGGGTGGCCATAGACGACACTCTCCCCAGTCCCCACGCAGCCTGATGAAGGGTGGTGCTCGACAACACTGATACTATCAGTAACGCGCGAGTTAGCGTGGTTTATGGTGATGAGCAGTTGGTTATCTGGATTAGAAATAATTGATATGACTTTATATCAAATACATAATCCTTGAATAAGCAAAACTTTCACACTGAAAATTTGCTTATAACTAGTTTACGCTGAAAATTTGCAAATTTCACAAAACCTATAATACTGGTAGCACAATCTATCACGTTTGTTGCGACTTGCGTTGTTTGGAACTTCTTATTCTAGACAATACAACGTAACAATTATCGAGCAAAAAAAGAAAAAAATTGAGCTATTTCACGTTTTCTCTAAAACTACTGCACATCATAGGATACTGCAGAAGTGGAAACCTGCAGAAACTTCTCGTGCGGCATGCTTTGACATATATGTTTGTCTTATACCAGCCTTTGTTTTACGAGAGTAAGCCGACTTTTGTAAAACAGCAACGTCTATTTCACAGCAAAGTACGTCAGTCGTGCCTATATCTTCAACAAAAGCATTGAACATGGACCACCTATGTACTTTCTCTTCAAGTTTGTGAAGATTTGAAATTCATCGTGTGATGTTTTTCTCTGCACACACCGCAATCCATTAACCCTTTTCCAGCCCACGATATGGAACGACATGTTGGCTGCATAGCATTTGCCTTCGATATCTAGTGCACTTAACTTCCGTTCAACCTCCAGGCACATCCACCGACCCACTTTCATCTCAACACTCAAACTTCTGATGCCGTTTGAGGCCTAATTGTTTTGATGCCTTCTTCGAACCCGTCTTTGACTCTCTTCCCCACTGAGTTGTGATCGCAGCTCCGTTCTCTGCGCGATGTGCACAGTTGCAAGTGGTTTGCACTGCGTGCTGCGTCTGACCCACATCCGGCGCCGCCTTTCATGTCGGACGAGAAACAAATAAACAGAGCGACCGCCGTGGGAAGCCGGGTAGAGCGGACCGGAACCGAGCAAACGCCCGGAGAGACCCGAGCTGGCCAGTGGTGACGTGGCACGGTGCAGAGTCGCCGGAGGGTGCAGAGATGTGGGGGAGGGAACTACAAACAACGGCGGTGTCACGCGCTATCCGATGCATTAGCGGCTAGTAAAGGAATGTGATATGATAAGGCATTTTTTTTTGCAAACACGCCGTCAATGGCCGTTTTCACGATGGGCTATCTGGCGAATGCACCTAATTTGACCAAATCTGCAATAAATTTGTCCTACAATGAATATATTCATATCGTGAATTTATTTCAGTGTTTTAATCAGAAATGATGTCGGATAATTTGAAGAATGAGGTATATGAGCATTTGTGCCACCCAAAATGATAACTTTTAAGAAACACACTGAACCCAATTTGATCAAATCTGCGGCAAATCTGCGGCAAATAAAATCAAAGGGGGCACGGTGCCCCGGTGCCCTCCCCGTTCCGCCGCCAATCACACCAAAAGTGTGCGAGATGGCCGTCGTGAAACGGCTATAGTAGTCATGAAATTGAGAGGCATTCGACACTATTTCAATGACCCAAAATTCAATGCGGCTCTAATTCTCACCAACGATATTCGTTCATTCGCTACGCGATTTGCCCTAAATGTGTCTTTTGCCTTCAAGATCAGTGGCGTGGCTATCATGTTATGACTGAGAGTCAATGCACGACACAGCTTCAAAGAGCGAACTGTGTGGTCATTTTCTACACACGATTTCGGATTTGCAGAACCCTGTCAAAGACAGCACACCGGCCACCTGCATGCTTCGGCCTGACTTTGATGTGGTGGAGTGCAGGAGAATTTCATTACTCACTTCAGTGATCAAGCATTAGTGGATCTAACGTAGGTGCTGGTCATTTGCAAGCTGATTTGAACACCCGAAAATATAGTTATTCAACAGAATAAGTTATCGAGATGTGATTGACTGAACGAAATGTTGTGGTTGATGCACAATTATATGAGCGGCATACAGGGCGTACAAAGACTTGATCAATAGAACAAAAAGGGTTTCAGTACTTCCCTCTGCTTGGTATCTCCCAGTCCGCGGGTTTGCTGTACCGCCACTTGAAATTGACGGCACGGGACACGTGGAACGTGGGTTGATTGAACCGTTCTCCGGCTGCGGACGAACAGGCCGTCTCGTGGCCCCGGCAGCTGCCTTACCCCTCTCTCGTGCACGTCACGTGCACTTCAGCCTCGTGTCGAAAACGACGCCCGACGTGGCAGGGCAGCGGAGAGGAGCGTCAAACTGCGGCGCAGAGACGTCAGTGAATAAAGCGAGCCGAGCGGGCATTATAATCGGCCAGAGGGCGACGGTCCAACGAGACCGCGACGGGTGAATTGAGATAGCAGCGGTCGGATCTATACAGCAGTGCGCTGCAATAGCGGGATTTCAATGGGTCTCTGAGACTGCACTGAAACGCGCAGTGACCCAAGAAGAGCGGTGGCCGCTCCACGAAATCTATGGCGTTTGATAAAGCACCTCTCGCCCCGAGCCTCGACAATCTCGGCTTCCGTCGTCCCTGACATGTGCTCGGCACATCCTTGGTAGATAACCGGAGTGGCGTTCTCAGCAGAAACTGGCCGATGCAGGGGAAACCACCTCCTCACGGATGTGTCGGTGAGGTGCAGACTCGCTGCCCCTGCTTCACACTCGGGTTATGGTTCAAAAAGGTCGAATATAAAATACTCCCGTGCCATCAATTTATGTGAAACTAGCCACGCATATTCACATGTCCTTTCTTCACAGATATAACACATACTCCATCATTTCACTGAGAATGAACACGCCTCAGATACACCATTCCTGACAACTTCCTCTTTCATTCGACTTCCTCTTCCCCGCTGCTCAGCCTTCCTCACAGCTCGCCTGTCCCCGCTGCTCGTCCGTCCCCACTGCTTGCCCGTCGCCGCTGCTCGCCTTTCCCCGCTGCCCAGCCTTCCTCACAACTCGCCCGTCCCCGCTGCTCGCCTGTCCCCGCTGCTCTGCCTTCCCCACTGCTTAGCCTTCCCCACAGCTCGCCCGTCGCCGCTGCTCGATCGCCGCCTGACAGACTCCTACCGAGGCCATCTGCTGACAGTCCGTTCGAGCGCAGCCCATTGTGTCTCGGAGCGTGACCTGTCACTGTTCTCTGCACCACGGCGCGACCGCGATCTCTGCTCGCCGGGCGCCGCCAACAGCCGCACGAGCCGGCGCCGCTGCTACCGCTGCGAGCGGTCCAAACCTCACCACAGTGTGAGCAGCAGCCGTCACCACCTCCACCACCGCACCGCCACCGCTCCTCCAATCCAATCAACCAGTTAGTGCCCGCGCACGCAGCCCACCCCCGGCACCGATGGGTTCTTATAGAAGCCGCGAACAGCCGCCACCCATCGGAGGTGCGTCCCTTTGCTTCTGCTTTTAGCTTCCGTCGAAGCTGAGCGAGCTAATTGCGGTATTGATTGGACGCCAGCTGCTGGGATGTGGTGGGATAGCGGTGCCGGTATTGTCACCAATGCATGTCTGATTGTCGTCTGAGAGTCGATCGCGCGCCTGTCGCAGGGAGGCGACGACAGCCGTCACCAGGTGTGGTGCGCGGAGCTGCCCGTCACAGGTGAAAGTGAGACCCTCGTGGGGGCGACGCCGACTGGCAAAAACGGACCCCGCTCGGCAGTCGCTCTGAAATGGAGAGTGGCGCGGGCCGGCTGGGGTGAAGGGTCGAACTGACGGCGACAGAGAGGGAGAGGGAGGGAGAGAGAGAGAGAGAGAGAGAGAGAGAGAGAGAGAGAGAGAGAGAGAGAGAGAGAGAGAGAGGTTTGAGCGTTAAGAACATGAAAGGCAAAAATAAATTGATTTTAAGCCGTCATGTCCATGCAGTCATATTTTACGCATTATTCGTAAATAATGAAAGCTAAGACAAAAGTGAAACATGACCATTCTTAGGTATTAATTCTTCCAATGGACCTCGTGGGGTGGTTATCTCTCCGATGTCTTCAAAACGAAATTCTTATTAAGTTAATTATCGTCGAATGAGATAAGGAGTCTGCAGCAGTGTAACAGCGGCTAGTTGCGGTCAGAAGCAGAACTAGGGAAGATGACGGACGGGGAGGAAAAGTGAGTTATGAAACGCGAAATCCGGGCCTGGGTCGAGCTTTTTTCAAATATAAACTTCGCTGTCCCTATTCCTGCGAGTGGAGCAGCCGGCAGAGAGCACAAAACCAATCAAGTTTTCGGTAACTTTATCCGTGCGAAGTTGGTTCTGTTCTGCCCGGCGCAGTCTGCGAACACAGATTCGGCGAGAAATATTCTCCCCGTGTTGATGTTGTAAACCGTCAAAAAACAAACTCAACACTGACCGAAGTGATTGCCCTGCAGTCAGTGGAGACGCGAAACACCTAAGTTGGTTATACTCTCCGACAAGACAGTAAGCTTCAGCGGCCGGCAGTCACCGTGCTACCCCCCAGCACTGAGCGCGTGTCTTCTGATCGGGTCTTGACAGCGGTTTTCGTGTTTGGGTGAAAAGCTGAGCGCCGTGCCGCCGCACTGAGTGAGACGTCGACGGGCTGCGGCAACAAAATGTCACCAGAAATTCAGGCCGCGCGCTGAAATGTGTCGTTGAAAATCGCCAGGCGAGCGTAGCGAACACATCGTTATGCTGTAGGATTGAGGCGCCGCGCTTTAAACATCAACAGTGTTGAAATTCTTCAAAGTCGGAATGATTCAGCTGGGTTGTCGAAGGCGTTTGTTTCCCTATAACTAACTGCGAAGAGATCTCGAGCGTAAATGACAAATGTTTGATCATTATAGCGAGCAATGGTGCAATTACTCAGGCAGTTTTTGTAGCATTTGTGTATCCGGTTTACTGCAGTTCAAATGTTTTGATTGTACTTGTTATATTCAATACGATGCTTGTCATAAGACAAAGCGTTTGACCCTCGCTTGCTACTATGCATTCCCATGCATGGCAGGAAATATTACTGAATTACTACCGTTTTAATACGATAGAGAGCACAAGTGTTTAGCCACAATCGCATTACCTGTTCGTTTGTAACAAAATACACTTAACGATGCATTTTGTCACCTTAAATACACTAGATTCAGGGTCAATCTGTCATTAAAGGTAGTGTGCCACCTTCCAATGATTTCCCATTTTATTTTTCCTAGGATAAGAAGCTTCTGTTTTTACCTAATATCGCAAAACAAAATCAAAAATGGGCCTGGAATAGTGCCTTTTTCGCCTAAAAGTTTCTCGGTTTTTCGATATGTATAACAACTGTAGTGGGCTGACCTGCAAACAGGCGTCGGCAACAATCGCGAATGCGGCGCACATGTGACAATAAGCAAAGGTCATTATAGAGCTACGACGTACGGGAATGACTTATCAGCTGTCTAATCGTAGACAACACAATGTCGAATCTTAAACTGTAAGCCTGTATTGGTATTGTTTCTTTTATTTGGCTGTCGAACATTATTTATGGTTTGAAATATGTTTTTATGTAAAATAATTGATATGAAAAAGCCATCTCTTAAGTTATGACCCCATTTCACTACACGCAAGTGGCAGAAATGACAATGATCAGCTGACGCATTTTTCTTGGCCGAAGTCAGAGCGCGCGGCCCGACGCACCACCACCGCACCACAAAGTATGAGCAGAAGCCGCGCCCAAAGCCAGGGCCCCGGTAACGTGAGGTAGCCGAGTCGGGGCAGCGTGCGCTGACCCAAGCCGGGGCCGCGGCTTTGGGCGCGGTCTACCGCATCCCCGCGGGCAGCCCCGGGCTATCACATGACACCGGGAGGACGCGCGGCCCCGGCTTGGGTCAGCGCACGCTGCCCCGACTCGGCTACCTCACGTTACCGGGGCCCTGGCTTTGGGCGCGGTCTACCGCACCACCTAACAGGCGTGTTCGAAACCGCAGGAGATGATGATGAACGGGTTTATCGAAACTTGATTGGATGAGCCTATCGGTAATAGCGATTTCAGTGTGTGCATTTATTGTTCATAGTGGTGTGAAATGTGGTTGGGGTACGACCGACAACCCGTCGGGGCGAATTTCGCACTGGGGTACTCAAAATTTGAAGAATTTAAGACGTTTCCATGAGTTTTGAAGGTATGGATAAGTTCTAAAAATCCGGTTCTCCTTATCTGGGCCATTAACTCCATACGGTCCAGGAAAGCTGGCACACTACCTTTAACCTACCTCCGGTGAAAATTTACTCAGGGTAAGGCTGATGGTGTATAATGAATAAATGTCAGAGCGCACTGAAAACTTTTTACCATTTCCTGAAGGGTAAACCCGCCATAGCATGGTAGCTTGACACACAGACGTTTTTTACCACCTTCCAAATGGTAAATTTTACTCTTTCATGAAGAGTAAACTCGCCAGGGAGGGGTAACATGACACACAGACGTTTTTTACCATCTTCTGAATGGTAAACTCTTTTGATTTACTCTTGTCTAGAGTGTAACATTTTTTGGGTTACACTCTTTGAAAGGGTAAATCTTTAACGGAACCCTTTTTTAGGGAGTAACGCATCATCTACTCTGTGCTTTACCCTCCTACACTGAAAACTTTTTTACCATTTCCTGAAGGGTAAACCCGCCATAGCATGGTAGCTTGACACACAGACGTTTTTTACCACCTTCCAGATGGTAAATTTTACTCTTTCATGAAGAGTAAACTCGCCAGGGATGGGTAACATGACACACAGACGTTTTTTACCATCTTCTGAATGGTAAACTCTTTTGATTTACTCTTGTCTAGAGTGTAACATTTTTTGGGTTACACTCTTTGAAAGGGTAAATCTTTAACGGAACCTTTTTTAGGGAGTAACGCATCATCTACTCTATGCTTTACCCTCCTACAGAGAGTATATTCTTATGGCCTACCCTTTGTCACATGGTAATGTTTACTCTTTCCTTTAGTGTAAACCCCCCAGAGGATGGTAACAGACCCACAGACGCTTCCTTCAGAAGCTTCACGAAGCTTCTGTTAACCGGAGCTCACCAACTAAAAAAAAAAATGCTTCAAGAGCAACAATGTAGGTATATTTGGCTTCCGTACAAACAATACGAGGGGCACACCAACCATGAACATTGTGAGACTCTTCACTTATTCATACAAATTTATACAAAGCGTTCAGCAATGCACAAGCGGTAAATAAACACCACGATACAACTTGAATGCAATTTGAATATGAATACAAGACATTCAGCGCCCTCATATTGGATTAGGCAGAGCGCACAATATTTGAAGTGAGCGACGGCGTTCCTGGGTGGTCGCCCGTCTGCGTGAGATAATGAGACTGGATCACTACAGTGCAAGGCTTTTTCAAAGTCACCAACAAAATGCATAAACTTGTAGCATCACAACAAAATTAATGTACGTACTCACAACACTAGGCCACGTGGCCGTGCACGGGGTCCTGTTAACCAGGTCAAATTAGCACCACTCAACGGCACGCAATGCTCTAGCACATCGGTACTTACAATAAAATGTCCACAGAGGCTCTATAGGCGATGAACAACACACAAGCACACTGCACAATCACCAACGGCCACGCCGCGCGGCACCGACACTGCTCACATCCGCTCTCGGAGACCAACGGCCGAAAACTGACAGATGCGCGCGGCCTTCAAACCGCAAACGGCCGATCTCGTTTCTGATTGGCTGATTGTTTCCATTTCAAATATCATCTTCACGAGGGTAAACAAATCCACGCATGAAACGACTATCTGTACCCGAGTCACGATACCCAGGAGGAAAGAGTTTTCGTGATGTTCTGGATCGCGAGAGTAATATTGATATTTACATGGTAATAATACTCTTCGCTGGCGAATAAGTTCATATTAACCACGTACCGTTACTATGCACATAATGGTAGCAGCGAGTTACCCTTTCAATATACTATTATCTTGCGGGTTTGATGAAAATGAACTCTCCAGGAGGTAGTAAAAAAGTTTTGAGTGCGGGTATCTGGTTTCTATTGGCGTGCTGACAGGCAATGCGGTAGGGATGTTGTGCGTTTATGCTGGCGCTTTGATTTGACAAGATTAAAAGCTTGACATAGCAAGTCTTCTAACTTGTAAGCGCCATAAATCGCCTGGGATAGCAGCTATCATAATTGTTTGGTTAACGTTTGAGCAGAGCAACAACGCTTAGATACGAGGTTCGACGGGGCTTCAAGTCAGCATGTGATATGAAATGCCTCAAATTATTTTACATTAGCTTTTGTTTTGACCATTTGAGCAATGGCTTTGAGCAATTGCTTATAAAGACGGCTCAATCATGATTATTGATTATGTTATGATAGAAATGATTGTGACTTACACGATTGCATTTTATCTGTATACGAGTGAGGGGACGGGACACTTATACACTGCCGAATATCGGCGTGTTTCGATATGACGGCTCACGACTGTATCCGCTGCACCCGCGAGTTCAGTGACCTCACAGCCAGCGAAGAGCGTCGCCTCCTCAGTTATTTGTCGACAAATGTCACACGAATCACGAGCCGGGCGCGTCACGCGGCTCGTGGTATCCGCCGGCGCCGTCACACGGGCTGCCGCCGCTGGTGACGCTAATTTTCGTAATGAGGTGGTGGCGCCGCGAGCTCTGAAGGGGGGTGGGGGTGAGGGGATCGGAGGGGAGACAGATGACAGCGGTGTGCCGTGATGACACGAATAGCGCGCATCAGTCATGGCACTGCGTTGATGATACATGATGAGGCTAGGCGAGAGAAAAGCCCCTTGATAGGCATGAATGTGAGTTTATATCATTTAGACAAACCACAATTGAAAGATCTTGGTTTGAATATATTTAAGTCCTGCATTTTTAAGTCTCCATTCATGCAAGCGAAGTTCGATCAATATACCAATGCGCACTAAAACCCTTTTTTTGCCTACACTATTAAAAAAGACTGTAACTATTTGAGAGCACACAATTGCAGTTCACTAAAAGGGCCAGCCAGGACAGCTTTATTGATGTTTCTCCTAAACATAGTACGAAAAAACAATTCGTTGGTCGGCAGTGGCGGCGGAACACTTTCAATTAAGGCGGGGGGGGGGGGGCACTGCCGATTTTTGGTCCCATTCTTTCCATGCAACGCTCATAGGGCTAATGTTAAAAAGCCAAAATCAAAGGGGGGCACGGTGCCCCGGTGCCCTTCCCGTTCCGCCGCCTATGTTGGTCGGTTTTTACAGGGGAATCATCGTCAAGCTGAATTCAGAAATGTATTTTTCATTTTCTGGGAGAAATATGCTCTCTGTTGGTTCACCTTTACACTGCAGTCACGTTGTCCGTGATTGCGGATGGCTCATTGGCTCGTATTGGCACCGTGCTGAAACACTATCACAGTTTAGTGGTCTGCTGGGACCTTTTCCATGCATAATGTAGCATGTCTGTCAGCACCATCCTGGATGTAAATGTGCGGATTAAGTTCCCCGTCCGACAGCTTTAGGAGGTCGATTTGAATGCATCAGGATTGACCTTTAGATGTCATAGCATGGAGGCAGTAGCCTGGAAATTAAATGAAATCTGACAGCTTGTTAGAAAACAATTGCAAACGCTATATGACGTGTGACTAGTGCTGTTTTGAAACTCAACATTCAAGTTATTTCTAGCTGTCTGGGCCTAACCGTAACGTTAGTTATTCACGTAGCCGTATATAATTTTTGTCCAAAAATGAACATTCACATACGCCCAAGAATAACAATAACAACAAAAGCATTCACATTGTATGTGCTGCCAATATTCGCAAGCGCTACACTTTTGTTTATTTATGGTCTATAGAAGCATTCATATCCCCGTCATGTTCAACTTTGAAACAAAAGCTTTGGTGACCAGCGCCGTTGACCATTCAACCAAATGCCTCAGTCCCCACGGGTCTAAAATGACGTCACCATTCGACGAAGCGCGGCCGTCGGTAGATTAGGGCGAAACATATGAGCTGGCTCAGTGTGGTCACAACAGACTACCCCAGCCCATTAGGCTACTTCCGACCACGACAGCCGAGCTCGTCTGCATTCACCGGCTGCGCCGACCTCAGAGAGGAACGTAAGATGACTCCGTCACTACTGTGCAACTTGTCCCGAGCGGAACGCAGCTTGCAACTCGTCTTGACGCTACAGTGATCCTAGCGCCCCGCCGCAGCACGGACAATTTAAGGACCGACGAGCTACACGCCAAGCATGACCCGTGTGACCTCACAGCGGCTCACATCACTGTGGTATGTTATCCCACGTAACGGGCGGAAGCCATTCACAGGCGCGCTTCAGGCTGGTCTCAAGCACCTCGCTCCGGTCGGTTTGCTCCGTTTACGTCATGTTATGTCACATGGCAGTGACATCATTCTAGTGTTATCATCTTCTGATGACAGCTGAACACTCCCTTTCCCTCTACACTCTCTCTCTCTCTCTCTCTCTCTCGCTCTCTCGCTCTCTCTCTCTCACTCTCTCTCTCTCTCTCTCTCTCTCTCTCTCTCTCTCTCTCTCTCTCTCTCTCTCTCTCTCTCTCTCTCTCTCTCCGCGGTCACATAGTTCTATATGTCGATCCATGTTAGCCTCCACGGGCCATTACGGGTCGTCCGTTCAGTGGAGCGTGGCATTGGGAGCTCCGGTCGGCAGCGGACAGGACACGGGGTAGGACACGGGGACAGGACACGACGGCAGAGAGGACACATATGTAGGACAAAACAGGGGATAGAATACACAGCAAGACAGAAGGCACGGTCAAATTGGACACGGGGCAAGACAGGACACAGACAGAAAAGCAGGAGCAGGATGTGAAGCAGAACAGGACAATTGGGAACCAAACAAGACTGCAGAGTCAAAGGGCACATAGGTAGGACAGAATAATGAGCCAATCACACAAATCACAAGTCCTACACTCAACTGTTGGCGAGACTATCATCACCCCTGCCATCCTTCCTCAACCTCAACGCTGTTTGTGCTTAGGGTATTATTGAATCAATTAACACACATGCAATGGTAACGTAAAAGCGTTAACAAGCATACAAACGGTGCTATTCTTGAACGCATAACGAATGAATGATGCATTATTCGTCGCGACCTTTATCTGACGGTCCTCCCCTCAGCTTTTGTGCGATGTCGCCAATTTAGTTAGCGACTTTCGTCTGTCGGCTGATTGATCCAGCCAGGCAGCGCCACCTAATTCGGGGCCAATCGCTGATCCGCATGCAAATAGGAGCGGGGCGGCCGGCTGATCAGCAGTGAAGGAACAGTGGCCGCCAGTCAGGCCGACAGATTGAATCTCGCCGGCGCAGATTCAGCCGTCAAATAAGACCGCCCCAGCTGCCAGACACGTAATGGATCAGACGCTTATTTAATTTGGTCGTGGTAAATCAGATAATCGAATTTCCTACGCGATTTTGCGACGTCATCGTACGAGATTTGACGAAAATAGCGAAAGAACGGCATTCTGTGTGCTATGAATATACCATACTTATACCAGGAATACCATAGTGTGCACACTCAGCGTTCTTGAGAACAGTGTCACTGCTAGTGGTGTCAATTACGGAAAATCGGAATACCGATACCAAACCAAATACCAACCAAAACCGTGGGGAAATACCGAAACCAAACCAACTTGGGAAAATGAGGGAAATACCAACTTTTTTACCGATTTCTTAGCCTCTTAAACATTAGTGAGGGTTCATGATACCAACAAAATACCAAACACATTACGATTGAAATACCAAATACAAAGTTGGTATCGGTTTGGTATCGGTATACAAAGAAGTTGGTTATCCGATTGACATCTCGAGTTACTGCGTACTGACTTATGCAATATGCATTCCGCGCTTTAGGTTTCTAATTTACGATTTTCTTTGTATTTTTTTTTTACTGATACGCAAATGCATAAGTGCTTTAATCATTTTTATTCATGGCCGCAAAAAATCACTTTTGGTGTAAAAGGCCTTTCTAATTTATTACGTGGAATGACACCACTCACGCAAATGTGTCATTACCATTTAGACCTAATGCTGTCATGATGCTGGTAATGTCTACTCTCATGAAGAACAGCATATTCGCCTTACAATAGCCATTTTCACGACGGCCAGCTGGTACAATTTGGTGCAGTTTAGGTGCAGATTTGGTGCAGATTTGGACAAATTAGGTTCATTGTAGCCGTTTTCATGACGGAACTTTCGCAGAGGAACCTATTTGATACCTAAAAAGTACCTACTCTTTGAAGCCTTAACATCCCTCAAACTGAAATATTTTATGTTCAAAATAATTTTAGAAGTTTAAATCCGGGCATGTGTTTCTTAAAAGTTGTCCGTTTCGGATGCGCAGATGCTTATACACCTCATTTTCAAATTTTCAGGCATTATTTAAACCAAGACACTGAAATAAATCCATGATATGAAGATATTTGTTATAAAAGAGATTTGGTGCAGATTAGGTCAAATTAGGTGCATTCGCCAGGTAGCCCGTCGTGAAAACGGTTAATCCAGAATTGGAGGATCAAAAGCATGCGATAGCATGCTTTTGCATCCGGAAATTCCCATTGGTGGGTCGCTGAAAAAAAGTTCGGCTGAACCTGTTTGTCAGTGAGTATGTGTGTGAGTTTGTCCAAGCTTTTTTGGACCTAGAGTCAAAGTGGGTGGACCGATCGGGACGAAAGTGGGACCGTTTGATTCGTCTCCGGCGAGGTAAACTTTTGGTGCTGGCCTCGGTTCGCTCGGTGCTTCGTGGCACATGCTATTCCGCTTCAAAGTTTCGGTGACACGAAATTTTTTGTCAAGGCTACAGGTCAACCGGAGGTCACGGGCAAAGCCATACTGGCGGGACACATCGGTAACACCTTGAACCAGTTTCCAGGGGGGTCACCGTCTGCGAGGGGTGCAGGCTGCACGTGCTGGGGTCGGAAAACCGTTTTGACGTGAGGTCCTCTGGCTCAAAGAAATTTTAAGCTATCAACCTCAAAATCGGTTCAATGGTAGTCCCAGGCAAGGCCTCCGAAATAATGCACATTTGGTTGAGCTAAACTCTGTGGTGCATGAGCTATGCACGTGCAAGCCGATTGCACCCCTTCGTACGTTGCCACGCCTGCAGGGTAAACGGCAGCTCTAACTGGTTCAAAACTTGCAGGTCATAAGAAGAATACATTTGATCACGACATTCCGGCGAGATAATATCCGAGGGGTGCAAGCTGCGCGTGCGGGGGGCGGTTAACGGTTTTGACGATGGATCCTCTGATCACGGGAAACGTCGAGATAGCGACACCAAAGTCGGTACACTGATAGAACTAGACACATGCTACAGGATGCTATGAAAATGACTGCACTGGGGTGCGTGGGACATGAACTATGCACGTGCATATCTTACTGTAGGTAGATATCCACACCAATCTCACGTGCTTCCAAGCATTTTTGGGATGTTTCGGTTGGTTTCAGGTTCAGTCCAAGCTCAGTCTGGGTTTCGGTGGTTTGGCCCGGTGTGTGCCTTCAGTACCGTACCTCCAATTCTGGCCCAAGGCAACGCAAGAGCGCTGCCGGCATCTAGTATAGTCCAGAATTGGAGGATCAAAAGCATGCGATAGCATGCTTTTGCATCCGGAAATTCCCATTGGTGGGTCGCTGAAAAAAAAAGTTCGGCTGAACCTGTTTGTCAGTGAGTACCTATGTGAGTATGTGAGTATGTGAGTGAGTTTGTCCAAGCTTTTTTGGACCTGGAGTCAAAATGGGTGGACCGATCGGGACGAAAGTGGGACCGTTTGATTCGTCTCCGGCGAGGTAAACTTTTGGTGCTGGCCTCGGTTCGCTCGGTGCTTCGTGGCACATGCTATTCCGCTTCAAAGTTTCGGTGACACGAAATTTTTTGTCAAGGCTACAGGTCAACCGGAGGTCACGGGCAAAGCCATACTGGCGGGACACATCGGTAACACCTTGAACCAGTTTCCAGGGGGGTTACCGTCTGCGAGGGGTGCAGGCTGCACGTGCTGGGGTCGGAAAACCGTTTTGACGTGAGGTCCTCTGGCTCAAAGAAATTTTAAGCTATCAACCTCAAAATCGGTTCAATGGTAGTCCCAGGCAAGGCCTCCAAAATAATGCACATTTGGTTGAGCTAAACTCTGTGGTGCCTGAGCTATGCACGTGCAAGCCGATTGCACCCCTTCGTACGTTGCCACGCCTGCAGGGTAAACGGCAGCTCTAACTGGTTCAAAACTTGCAGGTCATAAGAAGAATACATTTGATCACGACATTCCGGCGAGATAATATCCGAGTGGTGCAAACTGCGCGTGCGGGGAGCGGATAACGGTTTTGACGAGGGATCCTCTGATCCCGGGAAACGTCGATCTAGCGACACAAAAGTCGGTACACTGATAGAACTAGACACACGCTATTAGAAACAGAAAGATGGCATGGCGCAGTCGCTATTAATGAAGTCATTGGGCTATGGATCCTCCAATTCTAGCCCAAGGCAACGCACGAGCGCTGCCGGCATCTAGTTATGTATGTACAGTGCACACTGCACGTCATCATAATATAAAAAACTGAAAACTAGGTAATTACCTATATTGTTAAGTTACTGTGCAATGTTCATGCCATCTTCGGTAACGTGGATCGGTGACTTGTGTGCGTAACCGCAAAGGTCCTAATTATAAATGCGCAGTCTGTTATCGAGTGATAATCTGGAATAAAACACATTTATAGTCATTCATAGTCTTTGGATTGCGACCGTGGATGCAGTGCAGATTGAATACGCATTATAAGCGGATTGTAATTATATGTAACAAACATCAATAACAAATGTTTCTGTAAAGCGTATTTATTTTTGCACATGTACGAGTATCCCCGGTGTATCCCTGACTGAAATATTTTGATAAACATCGATGCAGTCGGTGTTGGGCGAGCAATATATGAACTATAATAGCCACTTAGTTGACAGTGCAGTCAGTACGTAGCACTAAATAAACTCGAAGTATTTAGCGTACCATCCTCCATCTGTCATAGCAACCGCCAAAGTTTGTGCGAAACGTTGAAAGCTGATTACACGTTTGCGATAAATGCCATGGTCCTTGGTCATTGGTCATATTTGGAGATATTTGTCGTTTCAAGCTTCTGCCCTCACCAAACGAATCCGTCCCTCCCAGCATGCATCTGAATTTGAATACCACAGGTAAGATAAGTACTAAGCACCCACTACAGCCCCATGGGCCGTGGGTCATGGGTGACTCAGTACCAGCAGATACAACTAACAAGGGTCAGTTTCATACCCGCTGCCAGGTCACGTCGGAAAAGTCACACGTGATGGCCGGTGGGTGGATCTGGATATTGGATGGGTTGGATTGGTGAATCCGTGCCAGGGATGCCAGGGTGGGCTGATGCAAAGGTCACAACATACACGACCTGCTGGGGTTTGACCTGGACAGAGATTGCTGATGTCGACAGATCAGTGCCTACTCTCTGCGTTTGATACCGAAAAGTGAAGCATGTGAATAGTGCACTGCATGTAGCCATTACGTACTGATAAATGATGAAATTATGCAACGAGAAGTGAGGTGGAAAAGAGCATACAATTTTTCCATCGGCTTGCGTTAAGGGTTTATGAGCTTTATTTTATTGCACGTTCAATGTTACGTAAGAGCAAACTTGTTCAGATGGCAGTTCCGTTTTCAAAGAACTCACCCTCGTCAGGCATGCTGAACTGCACCAAGTCTTCCGAAAGCAAGTGGCCACTCCTATCAATGAAGTCGTTCCTTCTCAGGAGCTTCGGCACTTCAGCAGTCACCGGCTCGGGAACTTTTCACTCGTGATGGAATTAGAATGCTGCTGCGTTTCACTCTGTAACTTTTCCCCATCACAGAGTCTTGGCACCACTGCAGTTGCCGCCCGCTGATGCAATCTATCGCAACTCGGCGAGCAAAGGAGAGTTCACCTTTGCCTCCACACTTCAGTTCCGGTGTGCGGTCACCAAAAGTCACTCCAGGTAAGGTCAGGTCACGGCCGGTCGTCGCGCCCTGCCGAGCCTCTCCCTGCGCTCCACTGCACTGATGATGCCAGCGCCACCACTCGTGATGGCCGACAGAATAAAGCCATGCCAAATTCCTGGCCGGTCGGTGGCCTGCGCGGCCAACACAAGCACGTCAGCTCGGGGGCATTACCGTGTCGGAGCGGGTGTCGGCGGGGCCGCTGCAATGATACGGGGGCGGACACCTGGACGGGGGTGGCCCCACTCCCATCTGATGGGGAGTAAAGGTTTGATCCTTGAGGGGCGCGCGTGCATGGGGTCAAACTTTGATATGCTTACCGGAAGACGAGCGGTTCCGTCCACTTAAGTGACAGGGTATAATAGACTGAGGCTTTAAGGTTGTTACACTCTCTAAAAATCCAACGAAGATGACCCAAACGAGACATTTTTAAGAAAAGATGCAGACTGCTGAGAAATGTTGAAGAGGACGACAATGTTTATTGCATAAATATCTGACGCCAGAGGCTTTAAAATACCATTAAGACGTTTGTCTCATTTCCGCTTAAGCGTTTGTCGATAAATTTATCGTGTTTATTTAACCCGCGCGGGGCTGGGGTCTCCAGCCGAACGCGCGGGACTGGGGGGGGGGGGGGGTAAATTCTACCCCCCCCTGTTATCTCCCGAACTAATGATCCGATTTGGAAAATTCAAACGCCAATCGAAAGCTCTCATCACGAACTACTAAAAACATGTACTTAATTTAAAGTTTGAGGTCAAGGTCAAGGTCAGGTCAAGGGTACAAATTGCAAGTTTCTACAGTATCGGCCTTGCACCGTAGTTGCCGAAGAATGGAGTCATGGACTGAGACTGATCGCCCAAAACGTGTTCTTAGGCTACCAAGACAATATTCGTTGCATACAATATCATTCAGAGGTCAAGGTCAAGGTCAGGTCAGGTCAGGTCAGGTCACCAAAAAACAAAATATAGAAAAGGGCATGTGCGACACATGTTTTATGGGTCATTTTACTCATAGAATTCAATAGGCACACTCAATAAGTGATATGGACCACCTCTGGATGAATTTCAGGTCGAGGTCAGGTCAAGGTCAGGTCAAGTGAGGTCAAATATTGAAGTTGGTTGTTAAGGCCTAAAAAGGTGTCTATCTGATGCAGTTTTTCACGGCGAATCGAATGGCGCTATTTTTGCTTCCGTACGAGGTCTAGAACTTCCAAAAAAGTAATTTTTCAAAAAATTTGTGTGTCGTGACGTCATAAAATTTTGAATAACTCCCACATTTTTGAACCGATTCTTCTAAAATTTGGTATGTAGGTGCACATACACCACTTCTCTGACATATATTCCGGTTTTTTCGATAGACTCAAAATTTTGGATTTTATAATGATTTTCCCAAAAAAGTCAGTTTTTTGAAAAAAATTTAGGCCAAAATCCAAAATTTTCAAAAAAACGAGATAGCCATTTGATAGACAAAGTAAAATTACGTATAACCTTTTTTGTTACGTCTTGATTCCTTTAAAAATGAAGATGTTAGCGGCGTTTGAACTTTTGCCGTTTTTGAGGCGAAAATGGCGAACATGACGTCACTAAAACGTCAATTTCTCAAAAATTTTCCGACGGATTTCGCTCAAATTTTCAGGGAACGTGTCAAATTGATGTAAGAAAAGGTACTGAAAGTTTGGCGGCGCTGCACGCCGCCGTTTTTGAGATATCGCAAAAATTCGCGAGGGGGGGGGGGTAAAATTTACCCCCCCCCCCAGCCCCGCGCGGGTTAAAGGTCGTATTTGTCACGTTGCGTCGGCGCGCGTTGGCAAAAGGCTTCTGTCGGCTCCGACGGCAGCAGTCACGAGTGGAGCCCTTCTGATGAAACCGCCACCCCATCTGGGGTCAGCGCCAAATGTCGAGACGCCCCGACCTCCCGTCAAGGTGATCTCACTGACGCGGCGGTGAGCTGAGTGCCCCCGAGGGCCGCCACCGTACCTGGAGACAATCTCAAACTCCAGACCGACGATTTCGTGTCGCGCCGACAAAGGTCGAGACGTTGGATCACTCGAGCGGCGGCGTCCGACCCGCGGATGGATTTACGCGCCAATCCCGTCTCACACGCGCCGGTCGAAGGTCTGGAATTGGACGTGTCGCACGCGCGGCTCCGGTCGCCCTTCTCTGGGTGGTCGTCATTGGTAGACCACCCGCCAGATAATGAACTGAGACTAATGCGCCGGCGACGGACGGGTTCGGCGGGCGGTGGTGACGGGCCTGACTCGCAGAGACGAACGACCGCCCGCGGCCGCACGCGCGCACAGTGGCACACGTGGTGCGAGAGGAGTAGCGCGGCCGCGGTGTAAGGCCGGGAGCCGCGGGGTCGACAGGAATGGAGCGTGTTCTCGCTGCCCTGCCGCCGCTTTATTCAGCGTCTGAGTGGGTACTTGTGGTGTTGATGGCGTAAGTTGTTTGATCTTGGGTGGTGTCGGCTACAGACTGATGGATTTACGAGCGTTTCGAGAAGCCGTTAAGCGTTGTAATGGCTGACTGTGGTAGAGCGCTCATAAAAGCATCTTCAAGAACTTAGTGACCCAGTTCGTCCTCAATGCTGCATAGTGCCTTGGTGTATGTTAAATGCTTTACATCCTTTGCTGTAAAAAAAATGAAATCGCCATCGGTAAAAAACATTTGAGAACCACTGTTGCGAATCCTGGATGTTTTTTTCAGTTGTGCCGGCGGTATACGCATATTTCATTACGGAGCGAGCGAAGCGAGCGTAGTCTTTCCTTAGATTAACGGAAATTTCTGAGTATGAGCGGCCGGCCGGCCGGCCGGCCGGCCGGCCGTGGTCACGCTTTTGCGAGGCTTATATCTCAGCAACCACTTGACCGATTTACACGCGGTAATTTTTGGTAGGGTAGCTTCATTCCTTCTACCAAGTATTGGACTATTCCCGATGCATGTGGGTGACCCCTTATGCACGTGCCACGTGCAAAACGAAGAGGTGTCACTTTTGTAATTGTTGCAATATCTCGGTAACTACTTGGCCGATTGCGCTGAAAGTTGGCATGCAGGTAGGCACCCACTAGGCAATGCATATCCATGTGTCGGAGTTGGGGTGCTGCTGCACGTGCGCACGTGCAGGGGTCGATTCCAGATCTCGAGAACGGCTGGACCGATTGCGCTCAAATTTGGTACACGGTTAGGGACCGGTTAGTAGGGTGCCGTGCACAAGTCAGTTGGGACCCATTTTGCACGTGCGCACGTGCAGGGTGCCGCTTCCAGATCTCGAGAACGGCTGGGCCGATTGTACCCAAATTTGGCACATCGCTAGAGACCAGTTAGTAGGGTGCCGTGCACAAGTCAGTTGGAGGTACCCCCTCGCAATTTCGCACGTGCAAGGCCCACCCTCTCGCTCGCTCCGTTAGTCGCCCCAAAAGGCGTTATACTGGTAATAATATTGCCAATGAAAAAGCACACAGCACAATGAACAGGGTGTTTATAAAACATGAGTTCGCTCATCACTGTAAACGAAGTATCTGAGAACCTTTCCTCACGAGGAACACTAGGAGAATATCGAAAGAGGACTTATTTGTCATTTTGGCTTTGGCAGTCAGGTGGAGCGGGAGCAGTCAATTTCGAACAGAGAAAATAAAGACGCGATTGGTATTGCTTCATTGCATTGCAGTGCTCAATGTCTACATGCCAAGTTTCTTCCTTTGTTTCTTAAAGTTGCTTAAGTGTTAAGTTTCTTAAAAATCATTAAAAGATTAGAGCAAGTAAGAAGAGTGAGCGATTCGCCTTTTTCCAAGTCAAATAGCATTACAGTCTTAGCGACTTTACGGTTGTATCTTCGGCCCTTCGAAGCAGCTACACTATCGCCATGCAGAGCGGCGCAGCCGTCAGCCCGCTGGCGGCGCCCAAGGGCACCAAGATGGTGTGTGAGCTGTGCCAGAAGCCGGCACTGCTGCTGTGCACCGGCTGCCGGTGTGCCTACTACTGCTGTGACGACCACCAGAAGACCGCCTGGGCGGCCGTGCACTCCAAGGTGTGCCGGCTGGTCGGAGCGCTGGGCAGCGCGCGCGACTTCTGCACTCTGGAGGAGCGCCGGCTGCGCGACGAGACGGTGCGCCAGCAGAAGGTGCGCATCATGCAGATGTCCCTGGTGTGCGGCACGCGGCACATCTACAGCGACCGGCCGGGCCTGACGCTGCCGGCCGCCAAACAGGCGCTGGCCATGGCGGCCGAGGTGTACGGCGCCGCCAGCGTGGAGCTGGTGCGGCCCTTCCTGATGCTGGCCACCGCGTGCGTCATGCTGGGCGAGCTGAGCAGCGCAGAGGGCTACCTGTCGCAGGGCGAGTGGACGCTCATCTACTCCAAGAGCGAGGACCACGCGCTGCGCTCGCAGCTGTTCTGGGGCTGGGGCCGTATGCTGACGGCGCGCCGCGACTGGCTGCCGGCCAAGTGGTGTTTTGCCGAGACGGTGCACCACAGCTCGGAGGCGTTCGGGCCGCAGGACGTGCGCTGCACACTCGGCTACTTCTGGCTGGCCGAGACGCTGCTGCGGCTGGACAAGCTGGACATCTGCGCTTCGCTGTTCCGCGAGATCGTCACCATCTGGCACCAGTTCTTCTACGCGGGATCCTGCAGCGAGGAGCCACCGCGCCGGCTGGACGACACGGAGGTGATCGAGGCGCTGCACGTGCTGACCGCCGTGCGGAAGGCGTTCTCTGCGCCGGACTCGGCCAGTCGGTCCCAGACGGCCTCTTCGCGGATGGGCCTGCACACCAGCTCCGGAGGACGGCACCAGTGGTGGAGAAACGAGGAGAACGCCGCCTGCGTGGTCCGACTGGACGTGATCCTCAACCGGCTGAGAAACTACAGCCCCGGCCTCGAGCTACCACAGGTCCTCATGAGGTGAAAATAGTACAGGCCGTCTACTGTGTAGGACTGCCCGACTGTGAAGCTATATGTACGGCTGTCTGTTTTGTGCTCAGTTCTGAGCTGCTGACGTGTTTTTTTAACAGAAAATTTATTAGTGTCGTATTTATACAGCAGTGCTACGCATCTCGGGACGTTTTCTTCAGCAGGTTTATTTTGTATTTTTCGATAAGGAATCGGTGATCAGATAATGGTTTGAATCGAATCACTCCAATACTATACATCAAAATCACGTGGCTCAGTCCCCGTATATTTCAAAGGCTGAGGTCACCCCGTTACGAAGTCAAACGTGTCTTGAGCACAGCGCTCAGCACCGTACAGTAAGAACGAACCACCCAGATAGAAATGTTCAGCCGGTGACCTCCCACCCTCTCTCCCACCTCTCTCCTTCCTCCCCCTCTGCCCGGCCGAGGGCGTCTCGCTAACGAGCGACGAGCGCTGGTGGTCACCATTAATCACTCGCGGTCACCGGGTTGATCCAAATGCACCATCCATCTATTGACCTTTGGGCTGCTCCTTCACAGCTGCTGTCAGGTAGGCTGTTAGAGAGCGAAATTTGGGCCATCTCCAGACAGAATAATGACTGCACGCACCAGTGTGATAGAGAGAGGAGAGAGAGAGAGAGAGAGAGAGAGAGAAGAGAGG